>NC_133325.1:247393809-247696835 GCF_042186555.1 Aquarana catesbeiana | reverse complement strand
AATACCTCCCTTCATCCACCCACTTCTAATGATGGGCATACATGCACCATTTTGTTTTTAACTGTATGTTGTCTACCGGGCGCTCGGGTTCGGCACATCACGGATCTTGTGGACAGATTACTGGGAGGGGCTGGGGAAGACCCGGCTGTCATGGTGCACGTTGGCACCAATGACAAAGTCAGAGGCAGATGGAGTGTCCTAAAGAACGATTTTAGGGACTTAGGAGCTAAATTGAGGAAAAGGACCTCCAAGGTAGTGTTCTCAGGAATACTACCGGTACATCACGCCACACCAGAGAGGCAGAGGGAGATTAGGGAAGTAAACAAGTGGCTGAAGAGCTGGTGTAGTAAGGAGGGGTTTGGGTTCCTGGAGGACTGGGCCGACTTCTCAGTCGGTAACCGGTACTATAGAAGGGACGGACTGCACCTAAATGAGGAGGGTGCAGATCTGCTGGGAATGCAGATGGCCAAAAAGTTAGAGGGGTTTTTAAACTAGGCGATGGGGGGGAGGGTCCAGAGACAGTGATAGCCAGCGCGGAAGATATTCCAGAGGGTAGTATTGGGGGCATTAGTGGTAGGTTAACCAAAGCACAAAAACACAAGGTGAGTATAGTAGCAAGTCCAAGTTGCAATCTTGAAACACCCAATACGAGGACAATATGCGACCGGTCTAAACTATGTGGCATGTTCACCAATGCCAGGAGCCTGGCGGACAAGATGGGTGAACTAGAGATACTGTTGTACAAGGAGGATTTGGATTTTGTGGGAATTTCAGAGACCTGGTTCAACAGCTCTCATGATTGGCTGGCAAACATTCAAGGGTATACCCTATACCGCAAGGACAGAGAGGGTAAAAAAGGGGGAGGGGTATGCCTATATATCAAGAATAATGTACAAGTGAATGTGAGAGATGACATCACTGAGGGGGCTAGGGAGGAGGTGGAATCTTTATGGGTAGAGCTCCAAAGGGATGAAGCTAAGGGGAAAATAATACTGGGAGTATGCTATAGGCCCCCTAACCTGAGGGAGGAAGTGGAGACGGATCTCCTATCAGAAATTGGATTAGCAGCAAGGATGGGAAGTGTTATCATAATGGGGGATATTAATTATCCAGACATAGACTGGGCGGAGGGAACCGCGCATTCATTTAAGGCTCGCCAGTTCCTTAGTGTCTTGCAGGACAATTTTATGGGTCAGATGGTAGACGCACCAACTAGAAATAAAACATTACTAGATCTACTGATTACCAACAATACAGACCTGATAACAGATGTGGAAATACGGGGCAATTTAGGTAACAGCGATCACAGGTCAATTAGTTTCAGTATAAATCACACAAATAGGAGACATGAAGGGAACACAAAGACACTGAATTTCAAAAGAGCCAACTTCCCTAAACTACAAACCTTGCTAAAAGGCATAAATTGGGATAAAATATTAGGAACAAAGAATACGGAGGAGAGATGGGTTTGCTTTAAGAGCATATTAAATAAGGGCATTAGCCAATGTATCCCATTGGGTAATAAATTTAAAAGAGCGAACAAACATCCTGGATGGCTTAACTCCAATGTAAAAATGCATATAAAAGCAAAGGAGAAGGCCTTCAAAAAATACAAGGTTGAGGGATCATCCACAGCATTCAGAATTTATAAAGAATGCAATAAGAAATGTAAGGGTGCAATTAGGATGGCTAAGATAGAACATGAAAGACACATAGCGGAGGAGAGCAAAACAAATCCCAAGAAATTCTTTAAGTATGTAAACAGTAAAAAAGGGAGGACAGACCATATTGGCCCCATAAAGAATGAGGAAGGACATCTGGTTACAAAGGATGGGGAGATGGCAAAGGTATTGAATTTATTCTTCTCCTCAGTCTTCACGAGTGAATCGGGGGGCTTCAGTAACCAAAACTGCAGTCTTTATCCTCATGACACAACACAGGAAGCACCTACATGGTTAACAAAGGACGGAATTAAAATTAGACTTGAGAAACTTAACATTAATAAATCACCGGGACCAGATGGCTTGCATCCGAGGGTACTTAGGGAACTCAGTCAGGTGATTGCCAGACCGTTGTTCCTAATTTTTACAGACAGTCTATTGACTGGAATGGTACCAGCTGATTGGAGAAAAGCCAATGTAGCACCAATATTTAAAAAGGGCCCAAAAAACATCCCTGGGAATTACAGACCAGTTAGCCTAACATCAATAGTATGTAAACTCTTGGAGGGGATGATAAGGGACTATATACAAGATTTTAGTAATAAGAATGATATCATTAGCAGTAATCAGCATGGATTCATGAAGAATCGTTCTTGCCAAACCAATCTATTAACCTTCTATGAGGAGGTGAGTTGCCATCTAGATAAAGGAAGGCCCGTAGACATGGTGTATCTGGATTTTGCAAAAGCATTTGACACAGTTCCCCATAAACGTTTACTGTACAAAATAAGGTGCGTTGGCATGGACCATAGGGTGAGTACATGGATTGAAAACTGGCTACAAGGGCGTGTTCAGAGGGTGGTGATAAATGGGGAGTACTCAGAATGGTCAGGGGTGGGTAGTGGGGTTCCCCAGGGTTCTGTGCTGGGACCAATCCTATTTAATTTGTTCATAAACGACCTGGAGGATGGGATAAACAGTTCAATCTCTGTATTTGCAGACGATACTAAGCTAAGCAGGGCAATAACTTCTCCGCAGGATGTGGAAATCTTGCAAAAAGACCTGAACAAATTAATGGGGTGGGCGACTACATGGCAAATGAGGTTCAATGTAGAAAAATGTAAAATAATGCATTTGGGTGGCAAAAATATGAATGCAATCTATACACTGGGGGGAGAACCTCTGGGGGAATCTAGAATGGAAAAGGACCTGGGGGTCCTAGTGGATGATAGGCTCAGCAATGGCATGCAATGCCAAGCTGCTGCTAATAAAGCAAACAGAATATTGGCATGCATTAAAAGGGGGATCAACTGCAGAGATAAAACGATAAGTCTCCCGCTCTACAAGACTCTGGTCCGCCCACACCTGGAGTATGCTGTCCAGTTCTGGGCACCAGTCCTCAGGAGGGACGTACTGGAAATGGAGCGGGTACAAAGAAGGGCAACAAAGCTAATAAAGGGTCTGGAGGATCTTAGTTATGAGGAAAGGTTGCGAGCACTGAACTTATTCTCTCTGGAGAAGAGACGCTTGAGAGGGGATATGATTTCAATTTACAAATACCGTACTGGTGACCCCACAATAGGGATAAAACTTTTTCGCAGAAGAGAGTTTATAAAGACTCGTGGCCACTCATTACAATTAGAAGAAAAGAGGTTTAACCTTAAACTACGTAGAGGGTTCTTTACTGTAAGAGCGGCAAGGATGTGGAATTCCCTTCCACAGGCGGTGGTCTCAGCGGGGAGCATTGATAGCTTCAAGAAACTATTAGATAGTCACCTGAATGACCGCAATATACAGGGATATGTAATGTAATACTGACACATAATCACACACATAGGTTGGAC
Organism: Aquarana catesbeiana; assembly: GCF_042186555.1. Classification (NCBI taxonomy): domain Eukaryota; kingdom Metazoa; phylum Chordata; class Amphibia; order Anura; family Ranidae; genus Aquarana; species Aquarana catesbeiana. The sequence continues at coordinate 247,693,330 of NC_133325.1, read as the reverse complement.
TTGATGGACTTGTGTCTTTTTTCAACCTCACCTACTATGTAACTATGTAACTATGTAACTGTGGTGGTAAAATCACCTCCTACAGCGCTGGACTCACGGCTTTACGTATTGTGGGAGCAAATGCTGTTGCTGTCAAGATTAATAAATCAGTGCTGCAGGTGAATGACCTAAAATATATATATATGCCGAAGTATGGGGGCATCCGTCCCAAAAGTTAGGAGCAAACCCCTGCTGCCCCCATGCTTTGGCATATATGCTCTTTTTTTAAATGTGGTGGTGAAATCACCTCCTATAGCGCTGGAGTCACGGCTTTATGTATCATGGGAGCAAACACTGTTGCTGTCAAGATAAATAAATCCACGCTGCAACTGAATGGCGTACCTGCTAAGCAAATGATGATTAACAATAAAACAAAGTAACATTACAGTATAACAGTAAGACATACCATACCTGCAAAGCAAATACAAAAAAAAAACATAGTAAAAAATAAAACATTTTTTAGCGCAATCTGTGCCTAAAATATATATATGCTGAAGCATGGGGGCATCCGCCCCAAAAGTTAGGAGCAAATCGCTCCTCCACCCCTGCTGCCCCCATGCTTCGGCATATACGCTCTTTTTTTAACTGTGGTGGTGAAATCACCCCCTACAGCACTGGAGTCACGGCTTTATATAACGTGGGAGCAAACGCTGTTGCTGTCAAGATAAATAAATCCGTGCTGCAGCTGAATGACGTACCTGAAAACAAAAAAATGGTTAACAATAAAACACAGTAAACAGTAAAGTATAAAAAAATTACATACCTGAAAAGCAAACATGATAAAACATAATAACAATAAAACAAAAGAGCAGAACAATAGAGAGAGAATAGAGAGAGAGAACAATAAAACGACAACCATTATTTTTTTACACTTTTATTTGTAACTGTAACTGTAATGGTTCGGTTCCAGGTTCGGGTCTCTCAAAATGCGATGGCATCTTGGAAGACCATGTGAAAGTGTGTCCTAGTCTGTGCAGTGCTGTACCCTACGCTAAAACTCCACTAGTGTATGGTAGAATTCAAAACATTCACCAATACAAAGACCAGGATTGTCAGGACAGGAGGGACAATAATAGCGGGTGTCACGCCTATATCCTCGCTTGCTATAGACATGACATCTTCTTTGGGGGACTCATTGGGTAGGGGTACTAGGGAGAACATACGGAAAATGCCTCTCATGCAGCCGGCTTACTGCATTTGGATTGGGAAGGTGAGGTGAAGCACCGTCTGGAAACAGAAGGGCTCTGACGATCTCTTCCTGGAATTTAAGGAAGGATCCAGTCCATCCTGAAGCTCTGTATAGCACATGAAAGTTCAACAAAGCCAATTAAAATAAGTATAGAGACACTTTTTTGTACCAGCGTCTGGCCTTACGGGCAACTAGGTACGGCGCCAACAACTGGGGGTCCACCCCTTCCATAATTTGGTTATATTCGTGGACACAGAGGGGTTTCTCCACAACACCAGTCGCCGTAGGAATTTGGACTGTCGTGTCTGCATGAAGGAAGGACAGAACGAAAACATTCTTATTATCCCTCCACTTCACAGCGAGCAAGTTATTACACTTCAAGCAGGCTCTCTCCCCCAGCCTAAGACGGGAATCTAATGTGCGTATGTATGTGACACCGGTGCAACAAAAAAATTTGTGATTGGATCAAAATATATATATATATATATATATATATATATATATATATATATATATATATATACACATATATTGGTTGCTGCAGTCAAAAAAAATTCATCCAAAGGTGAAAATCAAATGTGTATGTATCTAGTGTTTGACTGCGCTACCTCCAATACTTTAAACCAAATACAACAGTCTACCTGACTAAATCATGTATGTGATATAACAAAAAAAGCAAAATTCAAAAACAAATCCACTACTCCATAGTAACACTCCCAAAAACCATTGTATATAGATACTATTAACTATCACATATAGTCCCTTTAAATATAATGTGCAAATAGAGGCTTGGATCCCGTTGTGGGCTTCCCACTATGCCTGTGCTGTTTTCAGTGCTGCTATTCCTAAATCCGTGCAAAAAATGTGACTTCTTAACCACTCCAGTGACAACACCACCACCACATGGATTGGCCACTCACCAGGTAATGGTATATATATGCCTTTGGTTCATTTATGGATAACCATTCCAATTTGCTGCTTGTTGTATGCTGACCCCAATGCAGTAATAAGCAAACAAATCTGTCCTCATAAAAGACAACAGACAGTGGTCATAGCGCAATATGCTAACACTGTTTATTAAAATCATGTAAAAAAGACTATAAACGCACATGCTTTAGGTGCCTTTGGGCCGGCACCAAGCTAATCCAGCAGTTTGAATGGGTAAAAGATGAGAAGATACCGACGCAGTGTTCCCTTGGCCAGCGTGCGGTGCGGTTCCCGCTTGGTGATGACGCAATTGTTATTGCAAAACGCGTAGAGGCTGCTGGAAAATACACGTCACAACGTCACTTCCGGACGGGTGAAAGCGAGGTCTGAACCGCAAGCAGTGAACCAAGGGGGAACGAAGCTTGCACCGCACGCTGGCGGAGGGAACACTGCATTGGTATCTTCTCAAGGCATATATATACCATTATCTGGTGAGTGGCCAATCCATGTGGTGGTGATGTTGTCACTGGGGTGGCGAAGAAGTCACATTTGTTGCACAGATTTAAGAATAGGAGCACTGAAAACAGCACAGGCATAGTGGGAAGCCCAAACCGGGATCCAGGCCTCTATTTGCACATTATACTTAAATGGACTATATGTAATAGTTAATAGTATCTATATACAATAGTTTTTGGGAGTGTTACTACAGAGTAGTGGATTTGTTTTTGAATTTTGTTTTTTTTGGTTACATCACATACATGATTTAGTCAGGTAGACTGTTGTATTTGGTTTAAAGTATAAGACGGGAATCTGCAAGCCTCTGGGGTAAGTCCCGGTGATTAGATCGCATGGTGCTACATGTGCCAATCTGATGATCAAACAAGTGACTAAAAAGTGGCACGCTCGTGTAATTGTCCACATACAAATGGTACCCCTTTCCGAATAAGGGTGACACCAAGTCCCACACAATCTTGCCAGCACTCCCTATGTAATCTGGGCAGTTTAGCGGCTCTACGCGACTATCTCCTCCCTTGTAAACCATAAAACTATATGTATAGCCTGTGGCCCTGTCACAGAGCTTATACATCTTGACCCCGTATCTGGCACGCTTGCTGGGTAGATACTGTTTGAAAGACAAGCGGCCAGAAAACTTAATCTGGGACTCATCAATGCAGACAACTTGATGGGGAGTAAATAAGGCTGCAAAACATTTGTTGAAGTGGTTTACGAGGGGCCGAATTTTGTAGAGCCGATCGTATCCAGGGTCTCCAAGAGGACGACAGAGTTCATTGTTGTTGAAGTGCACGAACCGCAAGATCTGCTCGTATCGTGCCCTGGCCATGGAGGCAGAGAACAGGGGAATATTGTAAATTGGGTCAGTGGACCAATATGACCGCAACGTACTAATTTTAACTATGCCCATGTCAAGGGATGGGCCCAGAAAGGTCTTAAATTCAGAAACCGTGGGAAGGGAGGAATGGGGATTAGCGATGAATTGAACAGCATACAAACTACTTTGGTCCACAATAGATCTATAGAGATCTTCTGTGAAAAACAATGAATGAAAACCAAATGACGTAAAAATTAACTGTTTCCACCTGAATTCCGGGTTGGCCAGTGAATAGGGGAAGTACGGGTGCTGCAGAAGTGGTGGGCTCCCAATTAGGATTGGCAAATTCTGCAGGAAGGACACTATGGGTAAGCTGGGCCTGTCTTTGTCTTTTTGGTGGCAGCGGGACACTACTTGTGCTTGCCACCTCGCCAGCTTGAACTGCACTTATGGGACTCATCACGTCACCACGTGCTACTGCAGTGCTGGATGTATGATCAGGGTGTACTAGGCCACTGGTGCTTGCCAGTTCACCAGAAGGATGAGCGGCACTAGTACTTCTCTGCTCCATACGAGAGCCCTGCGGTTCTTGCACCTCAACAACAGCAGAAGAAGCTATCTGTCATGGAACCACTGTGGTCTACAGGATCGTATTCTGAGCCTGAATCTGACAGATGAGTGACTTCCTCTTCACTATCTGTCATGCTCAGAAACGTGTAGGCCTCTTCACTACCATACCTTCAATTTGCCATTAGGGGCTCTAAATTTACTGGTACACTAGTGAGACTCTCAGGTAAAAAGCTCCTAGGCTGTCAGCAACTGTATCAAATGCTACCAAAAAAACTGTTAGCGATCGCAGGGATCAGGCCTGTCTCTGCAAACGCTGTAGTTATGTGTTTTGTAAGTGATAGTGATCGATCGATACTGCACTTGAGTGAGCTGGGCTGAGCGGAGGGGCAAAACGCAGGTGCTAACAGGTATCTGGGCTGATCCTGCTAACACTGCGTTTTTGGGAACCCTAAACTGCTGGGGACGCTAGTATAAATCTGATCAGATATTGATCCATTCAGACACTATACCACTAAGGGAGGTGTATGCTGCATGCATGGATGTTAGCGGTACTGGTACTATTCTGACGCTGCCTGGAGCAACGCAGACCCTAACTGACCCTAAAACCTAACTGATATCACGCGCTGGGCGATCAGGGGGTTAAACCTTTATTGGGTAATAAACGGCGGGTATAAAAAACAAACTAACCAGTGTCACCCATAACACTTATACGGTGATCACTAGTGAAAGGGTTAACTAGGGGGCAATCAGGGGGTTAAAACCTTTATTAGGTAGTATATGGGGGTACCTGAGGCTATAAAAAGCTAACGGTGAACCTAAATAACTAACAGGCTAACTAGCGTCACCCGTGACACCAATACAGTGATCAGAAAAATGATCGATTAGTAACACTGGCAACAGGGGGTGAAAGGGTTAACTGGGGGCGATCAAGGGGTTAAACCTTTATTGGAGGGGTTAGGGGGTACCCTAGATCTAAAGAGGCCTACCACTAATTGACCTAACACTTATAACAGTCACAAAATGACACCAATGCAGTGATCAGTAAAAAAATGAAAACTGCTATTGGTGTCACTGTGACAGGGGGTGACAGGGGGTGCAGGGGGGGTGATTGGGGGATGATTTGTGTGCCTATGTGTACTGGTGTTAGTGTGCTGTTGGTGCAAACTCACAGTAATGTTTTCTCTCCTCGGGCTCCGGACGAAAAGACCGACACAAGGAGAGATGACATCACTTCCTCTGCTTCTGTTTACAGTTTCAGAAGCAGAGGAAGCTTCCCATTCATCAGGAGCGATCGTGAGGAGGTGGCCATGAATCAGTGGCCTCCCCCTCAGGACGAATCACTCCTGCAACAATGCCGATCACTTCGGGCACCGGGGTGGGTACGTTACTTTGCCAGCCCGTGCCATTCTGTCGACGTATATCAGCGTGAGGTGGTCGGCAAGTGGTTAAACACAAGTAAAGCACTCAAATGAATTCCCAAAATAGTGACAATAGGCAATTGCCTATTGTCATTATTTAGGAGAGTTCATTTGAGCAATTTACTTGTGTTTAAAAGAGAAATATGGGTTTTCTTTTTTTTGCTTAATCCTAATCCTTATGAGCTGCTAGTATCTACAAATCTTTCCTGCCCTCTGAGAAGTGCCCCATTTCTGTTAGAATAGAGTTAATTACCTTTGGGAGGGTCTACAGACTTTCTTGAAGCGTCAAACTGATAACAGGAAGTCTGGATCGACCCCATTTCCTGTCATCTGTGTGATTGACATCAGCTCTGGGCTCTCTGCTCGTTCCCGAGACTTCACATAACACACAGAGCTCCTCTCCTCCCCTCCTCCCCTCTCCCTCCTCCCTGTTGCAGACAAAACAATCTCAGCACACATTCAGGAAAGCAGCAGACATTAGTGAGTGTTGAAGTCAGTAAAAGTGCTTTGTACAGTGTATTATAATATACTTTCCTGCTAAAATTATAATGCAAAGAATACATGTTTAAAGTAAAATACAACACTGTTTTTTGTCAGCATTGCCTGCATTAAGGCTACTTTCACACTGGGGCACGGGGGCATTAGCGATAAAGCGCCACTAATTTTAGCGGTGCTTACTGCAGTAAAAGCAGGACTTTCAAGGCCGATAGCGGGGTGCTTTTAACCCCCGATAGCAGCCGAATAAAGGGTTTGTATTTCCCGCAAAGAGCCAATGCCAAATCGCTTTGCAGGCTCTTGGGCAGCAGTGTCCATTGATTCCAATGGTAGGGGCAGTGGATGAGCGGTGTATTCACCACTCCTCCACTGCCCAAAAGATGCTGCTTGCAGGACTTTTTCTAACGTCCTCCAAGTGCACCACTCCAGTGTGAAAGCACTCAGGCTCTCACACTGGGGTTGCAGGGAAGGCATTTTTTCAGGTGTACAGGGGATGATGGGACTGTATAGGAGTACAGAGGATGGGGATGGTGGAACTGTATTGGAGTACAGGGGATGGGGATGGTGGGACTGTATAGGAGTACATGAGATGGGGATGGGGATTATGGCACTGTATAGGAGTACAGGGGATGGGGATGATGGCACTGTATAGGAGTACAGGGGATGGGGATGATGGAACTGTATAGGAGTACAAGGGATGGGGATGATTGGACTGTATAGGAGTACAGGGGATGGGGATGATTGGACTGTATAGGAGTACAGGCGATGGGAATGATGGGACTGTATAGGAGTACAGGCGATGGGGATGATGGGACTGTATAGGAGTACAGGCGATGGGAATGATGGGACTGTATAGGAGTACAGGCGATGGGGATGATGGGACTGTATAGGAGTACAGGCGATGGGGATGATGGGACTGTATAGGAGTACAGGCGATGGGGATGATGGGACTGTATAGGAGAACTGGGGATGGGGATGATGGGATTGTATAGGAGTACAGGGGATGATGGGACTCTATAGGAGTACAGGGGATGGGGATGATGGGACTGTATAGAAGTACAGGGGATGGGGATGACAGAACTGTATAGGAGTACAGGGGATGGGGATGATGGGACTTTATAGGAGTACTGGGGATGGGGATGACGGGACTGTATAAGGGTACTGGGGATGGGGATGACGGGACTGTACAGGGGATAATGGGACTGTATAGGAGTACAGGGGATGGGGAGGATGGGACTGTATAGGACTACAGGGGATTGCGATGACAGGACTGTATAGAAGTACTGGGGATCGGGATAATGGGACTGTATAGGAGTACAGGGGATGGGGATGATGGGACTGTATAGGAGTACAGGGGATGGTGATGGTGATGATAGGACTATATAGGAGTCCTGGGGATGGGGATGACGGCACTGTATAGGATACTGGGGACAACGTGACTGTATAGTAGCACAGGGGATGGGGATGATGGGACTGTATAGGAGTACAGGGGATGGGGATGACAGGACTGTATAGGAGTACTGGGGATGGGGATGATGGGACTGTATAGGAGTACAGGGGATGGGGATGGTGATGATGGGACTGTATAGGAGTACTGGGGATGGGGATGATGGGATTGTATAGGAGTACAGGGGATGGGGGATAGGGATGACATCAGTGGCAGAGGGATGGTGGTGGGGCGATGGGATCAGTGACAGAGGGATGATTTGTATGTACAATAAAGGAGACTCTGGGAACATATCAGGGGTCACTTTAGATGTGGGGGAGTTGTCAGTCTCCCTCTCCTATGTACTGTACATAGGTATGTTCTCTACACATAGCACTGTGCTCATTTCAGAGAACAGACACAGGAAGCAGGTTACTATGCTCCTTACCATGTCTCCTCTTCTGATATAACACAGTGCTATGTGTAGAGAGCTTACCTGTGTTCATCGCTGGACATGAGAAGTGTTCAGTGACACTCCCCCTCCCCCCCATTCACTGGAGGAGAAGCTAATACAGAGTTTGAATGAGTGAGAGGAGGGGGAGGGGGAATTCAGAGGACACAGGAACATCAAAGTCCAGGGAAGAGGTATTGGAGTCTCACAGAGGAGAACTTGCAGATAACAACCAGGGAAAGGTGAGGACTTCACTGCTTGTGTCATGCTGCCTCTACTTCTGGGTTTTAGCTGGGGATATGCTGCCATGAAAACAGAGGCACGTGAAGAGCGTGCTCGCTCTAGATAGCAGCTTGGGTGTGCACCTCTTTACCAAGCACACCCACATGTCTGAGAGAGGGAGTGAAGGAGTGGCTAAATTGTGGAGCTGTATCCACCCCCTGGAAACTGTTGAACTGAGAGTGAACCGTTAGAGGCTGATTCTGGACTCTTCAAAAGACTATTCTACAAAAACTAAAGGACTGGGGAAAGAAAGAAATGCAATGCAGGTATAAGGGTAGCATGTACTTCCTATTTTTGCATTCACATTCTTCTCCTTTAATGATAGTTGCTGTCCCACTATCCCAGTGGTTACTTCTGAGCAGCCATGCACCTGGCTCTGTAAATAATAGAGGTCTAGTTGTTGCAATCTAGCACCTGGCTTCTTTTTTCAGTTTACTATGCAATGTAAATACAGTAGATACCTAACATGTCATGCTTTAAAATTGGGCATGCCTGTGAAATGACAACAAACTATGGTACCTAAAAACTGCCATTGGCAACGCTTTGAAGGCCTTTACAGGTTAACAGTTGAGACTTAAACTTAGACTGAAATTGCCATGGGGAACACTTTGATTTAATTTACAGGTTAACAGTATAGACTTAAACTTAGACCTAAATATGCATGTGGGACCTATGTATGCATTAGCACTTGCGTGTGGGCACAGGGGGACGGGAGCACTTTATACTTTTTTAACTCTTATTATCTATTTATTTTCATTTATTTTTTTTACACTGTCTCTTTGATTTTTTTAATCAAATTTATTGCTAACACAAGTGATAAACATCGCTTGTGATAGCATAGGCAGTGACAGGTACTCTTTACTGAGAGATCTTAATGATCAGTAGCTTTTCAAGCTGGTAATGGCTTGTAAACTTAAAATCAAAGCTGGAAGTGACACAATCCTCAATGCTTCTGGTTTCTTGCATCGTGGTGGTGTGGGGGCATTTATTATGCTAAGTGAACAGTCTCTACTCTTTTAGTAAATAAATCCCTTTGAGTTCTCCAACCAATGGGCTTATTTCAATACAACTGAGATTGGAAAAGAGACTAGTGCTTCACCTGCTGACCAAATAGAAGGCTACATAATATCCCAGGGCTAGACTGGGCTTTGCTTGTTTGGGAATTCATCCAAACGCTGGACTGATGTGAATGTACAATGTATATGTAAAGCGCTGCGTAAATTGACGGTGCTATATAAGTACCTGAAATAAATAAAATAAAAAAAAAACTTTATGCCCATTCAGCAAAAGCCAAACATCATATATAGTAGTGGGTTTTTCTCCAGCTACTATATATTCCAGCTTCCTTCTTCCACAGTTAAGGAAGTGACCAGTGATGTGGGGTTCCTTCAAACCCTATACCGAACTCTTATGCGCCGTACACACGGTCGGATTTTCCGACGGGAAATGTTGGATGTGAGCTTGTTGTTTTCACCAACAAATGTTTGCTAGCAGGTTCTCAAATTTTCCGCCAACAAAACTTTGTTGTAGGAAAGTGTGATCGTGTGTACACAAGTCCGTCGCACAAAAGTTCACGTATGCTCGGAATCAAGCAGAAGGAGCCGCACTGGCTATCGAACTTAATTTTTCTCGGCTCGTCATACGTCTTGTATGTCACCGCGTTCCCACGTTCGTAATTGTTGGCCAACATTATGCAAGACAAGTTTAAGTAAACAACCTTCCAACAAAAATCCACGGTGTTGTTGGTTGAAAATCCAATTGTGTGTATGGGGCATAAGTGTATGGTATGGATTTTAAGAGGAACCCTATTAAAAATACAAGAGAAGTGTGCCCCCCCCCAAAAAAATCTATGTCAGACCTTTATCTCGGCAGGCAGCCTGGCGGGCCAGGAAAGGCAGAAGCAAGTATGCAGGCCCCCTCCTGAACCATCCCAGGCCACATGCCTTCAACATGAGGGATACCTTGCCAGGAGAAACCCATTTGGCAAAGCACATTGTCCCCATGTTGATGGGGACAGGGGTCTATTTCCCACAACTCTGGCCAGTTGTGGGAGCCTGTAGGCAGGGGTTTATTGGAATCCCCTGTTAACAATAAGGTGGCAAGCAAATACTGGCCTCCCATGTGAATGAGTAAAGGGTACATAGTCTGATCCCAGCAACTGCTACCATAAATAGTTCCAGCGGATGGCAACTGATATAAACAACTGAGCGGGGTCTCCCATGGTCATGACATTGGCAGTCAAAAAAGAGAGAGAAATACAGGCACCTCTGAGTATGGACTGTAGTATTTAATAATAAATGGTGCATTAAAAAAACTTACATTGGGGGCGGAGCTAGCCGGAGTCCAAGATGGACGTGTGAGAGCAGAGCTCCAGCACCAGCGGGAACAACGCGGCTCACAGCACCTTGCCAGAGACAGATACTAAGCCCAAACCACGGCGTTCCGGTCCGCAAGAACCCGGGGAACGCACCGAGACCATGACCAGAAGAAAAAAGGAAGGGAACCGGCCGATGAGACTGACGGAGTTTTACTCCTATGAGGCCAGGCAAGATGGCGCCGGCCCGGCATACACGCCGACATCCGCGGCTAAAAACAACAGCAAGCAGATGAAAACCCAAAAAAGAAGCAGCCCTCCTAAAGATTCGATTTCTCCACCAGCTACCCCATCAACAGGGAGTCCAGAGAAGTCACGATTCAAGGCGGATGCCATGGATGACAGCACTGAGGTGAGCTCTCCCCCTGACTCAGGTGATGATACTAGGGAGCTGCCTGACTCCATTGATACATTCCCTACAAACGGCCAGCCTGTCATGGACACTATGTTAAAAGAAATGTTAGTATCATTGAGAGGATCACTGCACTCAGACATGATCTCCTGTATGCACAAATTCAGCAATGAGATCAAATCAGTAACTAACAAAGTGACCCATATAGAACATAAAATGGGGGAATACGCCACAACCATAAATAACCTGGTAGATGCAAATGAAGCTAAAGAGGAAGATATAGAAGGGATCAAGGCCAAAATGGCGGACATTGAGGACAGATCCAGAAGGAATAATATGAAGATCAGAGGGGTCCCAGAAACGGTTAAACAACAAGATTTGAGGGACTATGTCACCCAGCTATTCACAGCCATATTACCAGATCTAACATCATTAGACCTCACAGTGGATAGGATTCACAGGTTACCTAAACCCGCCTACCTAGGAGAAGATATACCGCGGGACGTGATCCTGCGCCTACACTTCTACCAAACTAAGGAAAGAATAATGGCGGCTGCAAGACAGAAGGAAGCGATTCCTTCGCCATACTCAAACCTGCAATTCTACGCAGACTTATCACAATACACGCTACAAAAAAGGAGAAATATGACAACCCTAACTAAAGCACTCAGAAACCACAAAATTGGGTACAAATGGGGATTCCCAACCAAACTGATCGTAACAAAAGAAGGCAAGGAGTATGTGATGGACTCCTTGGCTAAAGGTATGGCACTACTTAGCTCCTGGGGGATAATCCCGGACAAACAGTCACCCCCTAGGTCAAGAAGCCCTAACACAAGCCCGGGTCCAGAATGGCGCACGGTCGATCGCAGGAATGCCCGCACTCACCACTGATACCAGCATGGGCAAGTCACATTACCAACGACCCGCGTTGGAGTACATATTTCCACTCCGTTAAGTTTGCTTAAACTTACTACCCACAAGTTAATACCTGAGTGACGGAGTGTCACACTTTAACGAACTTACTAGTTGGCACACAGCCACGAATGTTGAACCTCGGTTCCTACAAGTTTTTTTGTTTTGTTTTTCTCCTCTTTTTTCTTTTTTTTTCTCTTTTCTTCTCACCCCGACAGTCAAGACCATTGCTTCACACCTGGGAGGATGCTGCATCAATCAAGAACAGAAGATCTCCAAGCCCAGCAAAAAATCAATATCCAGATCAGGCACATAAGCGAAGTAAGTGCAACCTATATTATACACCAATCACACCATCACATAAACCGAATACATGGCAGTGAATTTCCTGACCATTAATGCAAAGGGACTAAACCACCCGGCCAAGCGAAAGTCCTTATGGAAGGAAGCAATCCAAAAAAACAGCGACATCCTATGCACACAAGAAACCCACTTTCACGTTGACTCACCACCTAAATGCTCCCATCCGAGATTCCCCCATATTTTCTGCGCAAATGCAAAGACCAAAACGAAAGGGGTAATGATAGCAATTAAGGACACTATCACATTCATCCTACATAAGATCTTACTGGATCCACATGGCCGCTACATAATTATGGTGTGCGACCTCAACTCCGAAACTTTCACTTTGGCAAACATTTATGCCCCAAATGCAGGGCAATCCAAATTCCTGCACTCAGTCCTCAAGAAAATTGAACAGATACGCCAAGGAGCAACAGTGATCTGCGGAGACTTTAACATGGTGCCTGACTCTGTTCTGGACTCAACATCCAATCCTAAAAGATCTCCACCAACCCTACAACCAATACTTCGCAAGTATTCATTGTATGATGCATGGCGATGCCTTAATGCCAATGAAAGAGACTACTCTTTTTTTTTCTCACTGCCATAAATCTTACAGTAGAATTGACTTATTTCTGGTTGATAAACGACTGTTGTTTAAATGTAGAACTGCCAAAATACATAGTATAGCTTGGTCGGACCATGCCCCAGTGGAGCTACAAGTGGGGAAACCTTCTACAATTAAAAGCACTTACATATGGAGAGCTAATCCCAAGCTGTTCCAGCATGGCCCGACCAAGACGTACATAGAACAGCAGATGAAGGAATTTTTTTCACTTAATAAGGGGTCGGTCTCAGATCCATTCACCCTGTGGAATACCCACAAGGCATTTGTAAGGGGGGTGTTGATGCAACAGGAGGCGAGGCTCAGGAGGATGAGGCAACAGCGGACAACGAAAATCATAAACCAAATTGAAATTTTAGAGAAGCAAAATATGACACTTATTTCTCAAGATTTGACAGATCAACTAAATATGCTTCGCACAGAGCTCAGGCTAAATCTAATGGAGGACTTTGAAAAGGCCTCCAGGAAGCTAAAATTGACATACTACACTAGTGGTAACAGAGCAGGGAAACTACTTGCCAATCAATTAAAAGGTCACAGACATAAAACACACATACCATATATCACTCATCCAAAAACACAAATCAAACACCAACATCCACAAGAAATAGCGGATGCCTTTAGCCACTATTACGGCTCCTTATATAATCTTAAAAATGACACCACAATACCACAACCTAATACAGAAAACATTGAAACTTTCCTACAAACTATTCACTTACCCAAACTCACCGCAGAACACCTTCTTACATTGAACTCCCCTATAACAGAACCGGAAGTCAATCTCACCATTCAGTCACTACCTACAAACAAATCCCCCGGACCAGATGGCTTCTCAGGGGAATACTATAAGGCCTTTCATAGTATACTAACCCCACACATGACAGAGATGTTCGGTGCTGCTGTTGCCTCCTCGTCATTCCCTCCGGAGATGTTAAAAGCAACCATAATAACATTACCTAAACCAGGGAAAGCTCCGGATTCCCCACAAAATTTCAGACCTATATCCCTATTAAATATGGATATTAAGACTTATGCAAAACTAATAGCGAATAGGTTAATGCACATTCTTCCTGAAATTATTCATATAGATCAATCTGGATTTACAAAGGGAAGGCAAACTTCAGATGCCACAAGAAGACTGATCAACGTAATCCACATTGCGAACAGATGCAAAACGCCTTCTCTGCTCCTCGCTTTGGACGCAGAGAAGGCGTTTGATAGAATCCATTGGCAGTTTCTCTCTCAGGTATTGGGGAAATTTGGGTTTGAGGGTACAGTATACTCTGCCATTATGGCCCTATACACACAACCATCAGCACAAGTTCTCGTAGCAGGAGCGCTTTCTGCCCCGTTCCAAATTACCAATGGGACGAGACAGGGGTGCCCCCTTTCCCCCCTGATCTTTAACTTATTAATGGAACCACTAGCAACCCATTTACGAACGCACCAAAATATCTCCGGGGTACAGATAGGCCAAAGAAACCATATTATCAGCTTATTCGCAGATGACATCATATTGATGCTCACAAAAGCAGAAACCTCCCTACCTTCAGTCCACAAGGCCCTACAAATGTTCAACAGAGTATCGTACTATAAAATAAACGAATCTAAGTCCTATATCTTAAACCTAGGAATAACACCTCAGGTTAGTCACAAACTAGAACAAAATTTCCCATACATATGGAAAAAAGAGGGAATAAAATACTTAGGCATTATACTAACCCCTAAATCAGAAGATCTATTATCAGCCAATTACACCCCCTTTCTGAAACAGCTTCCCGACAAACTAAAAATTCTGGCTAAAACTGAACTCTCGTGGCTGGGTAGACTTGCAGCTTTCAAGATGCAAATTCTACCACAGATACTCTACTTATTTAGGACCCTCCCAATACCGTTACCAAATTCTTTCTTTAATTCCCTTCAACCCATAATAAATAGATACATATGGCAAGGGAAGAAAGCAAGATGTGCATTCACTAAACTAATAAAACATAGGACAGCAGGAGGGGTGGGACATGTACACATGCAAGACTACTACTTTGCAACCATATTAGCGCAATCAAGAAATTGGATGATATCGGAGACGAATCTGCCTACATTGTGGGCAGAGACAGAAAAAAATCCAAATAAAAAATAAATCATTGAAAGACTTTCTCATGACAGCCCATATGAACTTCTCCCTAGATGCAAAGCTATCCCCAACCATACTAGCAACAATAAGAGCATGGGGTTACCTTAGAAATTACCCAAACTGGACGGGAACAGTGGCTCCACTTAAGCTCCAGATCTCCGCACTCAGCAATATCATTCCAGATATTAACTTAAAGATATGGAAGATGAAAGGTATACAACATATTGAAGATCTAATAGAGGGTAATTCCATCAAAATATTCAACACGTTACAGGAGGAATTTGGCATACCACACACAGAATATTACAAATACGCACAGATTACTCAACTCCTGAAAAAACACCCCAACATATTTACCAACTTACCAACAAAGATTCTCCAATTTCTATCACAAACTACTACAAAATTAAAAGGGATATCAACTTTTTATCTGGGTCTCCAAGAAAAAAAGGTTTGCACAAAATCCCCAAACATAATAGCCTGGGAAATAGAAATGGGACAATGTTACCCGGCAAAAAAATGGGAGATAACTTTCAATAATATTTACAACTCCACCAAAAGCACCAATCTTAGGGAAATGCAGCAAAAAATATTCCATAAGTGGTACCTCACACCCAGTCGCATATCTAAAATTTATCACAACTCCTCTCCTGAATGTTGGAGACGATGTGGGGAGTGCGGCACGTTATCTCACATACTATGGAATTGCCCCAAAATAAAACCACTATGGAGGCAAATAGAAAGTTTAATAAGAAATTTTTCGCAACAAACCCCTCCTTTAAGCCTATCAATGGCAATACTATCAATGAACCTAGATTCTATTCCAAACCAATCCAGAACAATAGTATCGCACATATTGCTGGTAACCAGGCTTACAATCCTTAGACACTGGAAGGATATAGAACCTCCATCCATATCAGAAGTAATAACTACAGTCCACAACTACGGTACATATGAAGTTTTACACACATCAGCTATAGGGAACTATGAGAAGATAACTAAACTATGGGCACCATGGAACTCATGGTACTCAAAGCGATTGATTTACTGAGAGAGAGATAAGCAGATTTGAACCATCTACCCAGGGGAGGTAATAAGGCTGTCGGGATAAGTTTTATTTGCATACTTGTTATTTTATTTTCTTCCTTATTTTTCTACAAGTTATCTTAAATAAATACTAAGACCAGAAGCACTTTACCTACAAAGGTACAAGAAAGTATTAACTTACCAATACAACAGTAAAGTATTTGTAGTAGCTAAAAGCATTAAGAGCAAACTATAGTATATATGGCTCCATGTCGGAGGATGCGACCATAATGAGAGATCGCTCAATCCAAAGATAGAGGGGCCATGAATATATACCACAACAGGAATATTACATATACTCAACATAATGTAAGATACAGCTACTGAAATGAGAAAAAAATGTGTAGAATGCTACAGTATTATGGAAAGAAAGTTAACAATACACAATTGTATGTATCATATCTTGTACAATGTTCAATAAAAAAATATTAAAGAAAAAAAAAAAAAAACTTACATTGAGATATCTTTGGACAGGCACAATGGGGTCCGGTGAACCACACTATCGACCATCCATGCTGTGTGTGACAACCGAGAATCACTCGTCCTGATGGTATTTGGCGTCCTGGCCAGCAGGAGACTTTGGCGCTCAGCCTTGATCCAAACCGAGGGTTGGAGCACAGTTGAGGTGTGAAGGAGAAGGCTGGAACTCAGGGCAGGATGGTGTCACAGTAGTGCTCGCAACGCGTTTCAGGGCATGCGCACTGGAAAGATGTTCACAGCGCGTGTTCCTTTCTCAAACTAATGGAAATTCGGGGGGATGGGAATTTTTCTCTACATAAGCTGGGTAGCTCAAAGGACTCTGAATGGACTTGTACTATATTTAAACACCTTATAGGCTGCACCACTACCCCATGTTTGACATTGGCAGTCGGCAGGTTTTTTTTTTTCTGCGAGTCTGCAACCTTCATTTATCTTGATTAACTTGGATCTGCTGGATGAGGTGATGGATGTTGCATTTACATTGTGGAACTTTTTTATTCCAATAAAGGACTTGTCAAAAACTGTTTGTTTGTCTTTTTGAATGGGTAGGGGATACTATGTACCCTTTACTCATTCACAAGGTGAGCAGTATATGTTGTTAAAGGGGAAGATTCCAATAAGCTCCCTGCCCACAGACCCCCACAACCACTGGGCCAGGTTTGTGGGGAGGAGGCATTTTTCCTCATGAACATAGGCACAAGGTGCTTTATTAAGCATATCCCCCTGGCAAGGTATCCCTGTGTTGAGGGCAAAGTATGATTCAAGAGGGGGACACATATCTGTCCTTCCCCTTTCCTGGTCTATTAGCCTGTATGCTCAGGTATGGATCTGAGTTTTGGGGGTCCCTGCACCTTTTTTTAACTTTTGTTTGGTGATGGGTCCCTCTTAAAATACATACTTGACCTGAAGAGTTTATGAAGGGGGAAATACCACACTATTAAGATCTATACCAGACCCTTATCTAAAATAGAAAAGGCAACCTCAGCTGTCACTTTCCAGATTTTAGATCCATCTAAATCTTTGCAAATGTAAATTTTTCTGCAGTAATTTGTATACATTGCGTAGATGCACCACTTCAGAGGCAGGTTAAGGGAGCATTTTATTAAAAGGAATTTAGGATTTTTAATGTTTCACTTTAAACATTATAAATACTATTGCTCTCTAAATTTTATTTTATTTATTTATTTATTGATTTAGTTTGCTTTCGTATATGTTCCCCAGGGCAGAGCCCAGCTGCCCTTGTCATTGTTTAACAGCCTCTTTCCTTTTAGCCTAGAAAATTGCCAGAACTGATTTTTAACATTCAACTCAAACTTGACTTTATTTGGGTTTGGATTCTGCACCCAAACTTCTGTAACATTCACTGAACCTGCTACAAACTAAACACAGGTATGTTTGGCTCATCAATATTATTATTATGTATTACCGTATTTATCGGCATATAACACGCTCAGGCGTATAACACGCACATTCATTTTAAGAGGGAAGTTTCAGGAAAAAAACTTAAATTTTAAATAAGGAACTTTGAAGCAAAATAAGGGTCAGTGCCCATCTGCAGCCTCACCATTGCCATCAATGCAGCCTGATCAATGCCCACCTGCAGCCTCATAAGTGCCATCAATGCAGCCTTATTAGTCCACATCAATGCAGCCTCACCATTGCCATCAATGCAGCAGCCTCACCATTGCCTCAATGCAGCAGCCTCACCATTGCCATCTATTGACTTCCTATTACAGAGGCCGCCAAGTAAACAGGAGGTTCTCACTGTATGTAATCTGACGGCACTCATCCCCCGCCTCCCCCCCCCCGCCCATTGCCTCCGAGGCAGCCGAAATTGAAGTATTGGCGTATAACACGCACACGCTATTTGCACCCGATTTTCATGGTAAAAAAGTGAGTGTTATACGCCAATAAATACAGTATTTTATTTAAAATTATTAAATATGTATATATATAAAATATATATATATATATATATATATATATATATATATATATATATATATATATATATATATATATATAATATATATATATATTTTTTTTTTAATTGTATCTTTTGGTCCTAATTAAATTAAAGTGTATCTGTAAACAAAACATTATTTATGTGTTCATTTGTTTTTTGTTTGGGCTGAATTAGGGAATTGTTATGAACTCTGTAAATTTTTTTTTACTGTTTTTGTCCACCTTCTCTATTTGTCCTAGTGATCATTGTCACAAAGACTGAAAGTAAGCAAAAGCACAGTCATCATTAGAATAGGAAAAAAGGGCAAATATTCCAGTGCAAACATTTTTTCCATTGATGGTTGCCTTAAGCTAGTCTTCCCACATTTTAGAGATCATAAAGTAAAATTACTTTTACTAATGAGATTTAAATGGCAAAATGAACTATGCCAGGGATTTTAATCCTTCCCTGGTTTATTGAAAATAAAAAAAGACTTTAATTATACTTTATATATAGAAATAAATACAGTCAGGTCCATAAATATTGGGACATCGACACATTCTAATCTTTTTGGGTCTATACACCACCACAATGGTTTTGAAATGAAAAAAAAAAAACAAGATGTGCTTTAACTGCAGACTTTCAGCTTTAATTTGAGGGTATTTACATCCAAATCAAGTGAACGGTGTAGGAATTACAACGGTTTGTATATGTGCCTCCCACTTTTTAAGGGACCAAAAGTAATGGGACAATTAGCTGCTCAGCTGTTCCATGGCCAGGTGTGTGTTATTCCCTCATTATCCCATTTACAAGGAGCTGATAAAAGATCCAGAGTTCATTTCAAGTGTGCTATTTGCATTTGGAATCTGTTGCTGTCAACTCTCAATATGAGATCCAAAGAGCTGTCACTATCAGTGAAGTAAGCCATCATTAGGCTGAAAAAACATAACAAACCCATCAGAGAGATAGCAAAAACATTAGGTGTGGCCAAATTAGGCGTGGATGTTTGGAACATCCTTAAAAAAAAAGAACGCACCGGTGAGCTCAGCAACACCAAAAGACCCGGAAGACCACAAAAACAACTGTGGTGGATGACCGAAGAATTCTTTCCCTGGTGAAGAAAATTCCTTTCACAACAGTTGGCCAGATCAAGAACACTCTCCAGGAGGTAGGTGTATGTGTGTCACAGTCAACAATCAAGAGAAGACTTCACCAGAGTGAATACAGAGGGTTCACCACAAGATGTAAACCATTGGTGAGCCTCAAAAACAGAAAGGCCAGATTAGAGTTTGCCAAACAACATCTAAAAAAGCCTTCACAGTTCTGGAACAACATCCTATGGACAGATGAGACCAAGATCAACTTGTACCAGAGTGATGGGAAGCGAAGAGTATGGAGAATGAAAGGAACTGCTCATGATCCAAAGCATACCACCTCATCAGTGAAGCATGGTGGTGGTAGTGTCATGGCGTGGGCATGTATGGCTGCCAATGGAACTGGTTCTCTTGTATTTATTGATGATGTGACTGCTGACAAAAGCAGCAGGATGGATTCTAAAGTGTTTTGGGCAATATTATCTGCAAAGCAAATGCTTCGGAACTCATTGGACAGCGCTTCACAGTGCAGATGGACAATGACCCGAAGCATACTGCGAAAGCAACCAAAGAGTTTTTTAAGGGAAAGAAGTGGAATGTTATGCAATGGCCAAGTCAATCACCTGACCTGAATCCGAGCATGCATTTCACTTGCATTTCACTTGCTGAAGACAAAACTGAAGGGAAAATTCCCCAAGAACAAGCAGGAACTGAAGACAGTTGCAGTAGAGGCCTGGCAGAGCATCACCAAGGATGAAACCCAGCGTCCGGTGATGTCTATGCGTTCCAGACATCATGCTGTAATTGACTGCAAAGGATTTGCATCCAAGTATTAAAAAGTGAAAGTTTGATGGATGATTGTTAATCTGTCCCATTAATTTTGGTTCCTTAAAAAGTGGGAGGCACATATACAGACTGTTGTAATTCCTACACCGTTCACCTTATTTGGATGTAAATACCCTCAAATTAAAGCTGAAAGTCTGCAGTTAAAGCACATCTTGTTCATTTAATTTCAAATCCATTGTGATGGTGTATAGAGCCAAAAAGATTAGAATTGTGTCGATGCCCCAATATTTATGGACCCGACTGTATGTAAAGAAGATTCCCTTTAAAGTGGAGTTCCACCCAAAAATGGAACTTCCGCTTTGAGTGTAGGTGACCCCCTGACATGCCACATTTGGCATGTCATTTTTTTGGGGGTGGAGTGGGTACACTGGTTTTACGGGCACCCAGCTCCCACATGGCGCCGAAAGGAAGATCACCTCTCCCCCCTCCCTCCCTGCAAACTTCTGGGACACGTCACAGGTCCCAGAAGATTGCCCGGCCAATCACAGCACACAGCGCTACTCACGCATGCGCAGTGGAAGCTCGGCTGTGAAGCCACAGCTGGGCACCCACAATAACAATGCCAGCGCCACGGAGAGGAGGAGGAGAGGGCAAGAGGAGCAGGGCTTCATGCGCCTGCATTGCTGGACTGTGGGACAGATAAGTGTCTGATTATTAAAAGTCACACTTTTTGTAGCTGCTGGCTTTTAAATGGGTGGAACTCCACTTTAAGAGTGCTGTCTACCCCCTAGAGTGGAAGCCATATATTCAAATCCTCTGGAGTTTTTTTTTCAATACAGTCTCTTCACTTAGCGGGAAACTTGTGGCTTTAGAACTCCAATGTCATGATGTAAACTATGGTTGACAGCACATAGCAGTATTCAGCACTCAGGACCCAAACATTACAGCACTCAATGTGAGAATGCCAAAATGCACTCTCCCTTAATTATGACATATTCTACAATTCAGGCACCTCTTCCCTTCACACACTAGAGTACTTACAGAAAAGAAGCAGACATAATAAAAGGAGAGAGAGAAGGAGAGTGCAAAGAGACACAGCATGTTGTGATAAGGCTGGGGTAATGTAAACTGTTGTTCCAGTGCTCCAGTTTTAATTAATGAGATCTGATGTGCATCCAAATGCAGCACACAAGTCTAATCATCCACTCATTAGAATGATCACATTTAAAACATGACTGGTTATCCACAGCTTATATAAACACACATACCTGCCAGTGCTGCTCTTTTAAACAGTGAGCTGTGGTTGCCCCCACATCCCTCTTCCTGCTTTGCTGTAATGTGTTTTATTGGAAAGCCTGCACAGCTGAATAAAGGTAGTTTCCAGTATCTGATGTTCTGGTATGATCTATACTGAGAACTCAACACTTGTTGACGAGGATGGGATAAACTTGTTTGACCTGTGTCTCTGGAGTGGCTCTGTATTTGCCTTTTAGGGAGAATTGCACTGTTTTCATTGATTGATCCTTGCTTGGCAAAGAAGTATGACATGACCTTTCTTATTGAAGAAATAGCATTCAGTTTTTTTAAAGGGGCATACAAAGCATCTGTTCTTGCCAATGCATCCTAATCTTCATTTAAAAGGTGATGCTGCTAACTCAGGGTCTTTTTAGGTTTAGCTTTTGCATAAGAAATGATGCTGTCCTCTTTGACAATACTACAAAAATCATAGTATTATAAAGATAAATTTTTCTAGCATGCAACTGTGCTGTTTATGCTGTATAAGCTATTTCCAGGCTTGCTGAGAAATTGTCAGTGGATTTTAGAATATATTCTAAACACTAGCACTAACATTTTGCCCATAAAGGGTGTTTATTAGAGGAAGGCTAAGTAATTATTCCTGAAAAGGGATACAAGACTGTGTTAGATATGCTACAGCATTCTCTGGCATTGCGTGCATAAATGGGGCCTGGAAGCTGTACATTTTCATAGACCTGCCAAAACCCTCCCAAGTAACTAGTTATTTGTAAGGGAGGTTGCCAAAAATATATGGTCCAGGCTTGATTATTATTTTGTTGATTCATTCCAAAGAAAGAACTTCATTATAGTGGTGGATAAGGACAAACTCAAGCCTGCACCAGACTTATAGCCTGTTTGGCGGTAGCCAAGCAACATATATAGTAAAGGTTTTTATACCTCTACTACATGACTCTTCTACATACATGCAGTGCAAGTTGTAATTTTCCAGCAATATAATCAGCATTTATTTTTTCTTTGTAAAATATAAGTAGGTTTGTCTCATTGTCAGGGCTGGCTCAGCCCTTCCTTTTCTGAGCTGGCCACTCAGCTGTCAGCTAATTGCCAGCTCTTATCTCTCTCCACAGTTAACCAGCTTTCCTGGATCTGCTCGTCAGTCCCACCAACTTAAAGATCTCCAGCTCACTTCATTCCTGCCTTCACCTTGGTCACATCACAAGAAACCATCTCCTGCATTCCTGTTTAAAGACTGGCTTTGCTGACATCCCTTCTGGCTCCTTACCCTGCTTGCTGTTCCTCTACTTGAATCCCTGACTTCTGGCCTGGCTTTTACCCGATCTGGTTACTGAACTCTGGCTTGGCTGACTACCCGATCCGGTTACTGGACTCTGGCTATGCTTTAACTACGCTTACCCTATTTACCTTTTTTTTCCCATAAAGATTTTATTTTTATTAAAGATAATGCAAGACATAACAGAGGTAATGATATAGAAGGTTAAGGTTCCAATTGTAGTGCTAACAAAAAACATACAATCACCTATTATCACAAAAGTCGATGTCTAAATGCTCGTTTATTAGGCCAGACGTATAGATCACATTTAAGCATTTTTTTATTTAGTTTTATTAAATTATTTAATAAAATTATTTAATTTAGGTTTATTTGTGGTAATATTTCCGCCTATCAGCTTATCTATATCTTACTAAGTTGGGGCATTTAGTCTGTTTTACAACCCGACCGAGCTATTAGGTCGGCCCCTCACTCCATACCCTCTCATGCCATCTGAATATAATTATGGTAGAGATTAGTCGTGGATAGCATATTAGCCATTGTTGTTCACTAGATTTTGGTATTCTTGGGATTTACGATACTTAAATCAAGTTTCCCATATCGCCGTGTAGCTGGAGATCCTATCTTGGGGGATATATATCAGCTCCTCTATCCCTGCAATGTGGTTATTGCGTGACACCCATTCTTTCATTGATGGAATCGAAGTGGATTTCTAGTGAACCGGTAGGCATAGCCTAGCAGCGTTTATCATATGCATAGCCACCGATTTATAGTATCTTTTCTTGGATATTTTGGAAAGGTGAAGAAGGTACTGTGCTGTCGCAAACTCCAGGGGGAGCGAAGAGACCGCAGTCGTTGCATCGTGCACCTTTTGCTAATATGGCTGAATCTGAGGGCATTCCCACCATACATGAAGGAAGATACCCCGCTCTTGGCCACATCTCCTATTTACCTTTTTATTTTTATTAATAAACAAGTGTGATTTTACTGTACTTCTGTCTCGGTCCAGTTCATGTTTTCTGACACTCATCCATAGTGTAGGGCCCATACTCAAAATGAATATCAAAAATTACCGCGCTACTCACTGTAGTAAAAACTCGGTTATAAAACTAGAAAAGCTGCAGTCTTAATGTGAGGCATGCACATACTAGACAGAAATAATCAAGAAAGACCGCGCTAAAAACAATAACATGTGATGTAACTAATCAAACATGATTACGTGTATGAAAATACAATACATCAAATATGAAAAAATATTGGAATATGAAACACCAAAAATCTATTGAAAGTGAATATAGAAAAGGTGACTGAAAAATGAAAGTCCCAAATGAGGTTAAAAAAGTGACTAAAACGTCACAAAAACACACAGTCCTTGGGGCCAAGGCAGATGCAATCAGTGATCATAGACGTATAACACACAGTCCTTGGGGCCAAGGCAGATGCAATCAGTGATCATAGACATATAACACACAGTCCTTGGGGCCAAGGCAGATGCAATCAGTGATCATAGACGTATAACACCCAGTGAGAAATCCTCCACCTAATAAGATGTGCGCTTACCAGAGGTAAGCTGTAAATCAGCTTAATAGTGAACCTCCACTCAGGGGAAATCAGCTCCTCAGGTCTCCACACAAGGAAGGGGGCGGACAGGATCTTTCAATGAAATGGACTCAATCCGCATAACAGGAGGACCCTAAAGTCAGTGCTGAGTCTTCAGGTGCATGTTGTTACCTGACACTGTTCCTTTTGTGTCAGGTAACAACATGCACCTGAAGACTCAGCACTGACTTTAGGGTCCTCCTGTTATGCGGATTGAGTCCATTTCATTGAAAGATCCTGTCCGCCCCCTTCCTTGTGTGGAGACCTGAGGAGCTGATTTCCCCTGAGTGGAGGTTCACTATTAAGCTGATTTACAGCTTACCTCTGGTAAGCGCACATCTTATTAGGTGGAGGATTTCTCACTGGGTGTTATACGTCTATGATCACTGATTGCATCTGCCTTGGCCCCAAGGACTGTGTGTTATATGTCTATGATCACTGATTGCATCTGCCTTGGCCCCAAGGACTGTGTGTTATACGTCTATGATCACTGATTGCATCTGCCTTGGCCCCAAGGACTGTGTGTTTTTGTGACGTTTTAGTCACTTTTTTAACCTCATTTGGGACTTTCATTTTTCAGTCACCTTTTCTATATTCACTTTCAATAGATTTTTGGTGTTTCATATTCCAATATTTTTTCATATTTGATGTATTGTATTTTCATACACATACTCAAAATGATTAGAGATAATTCTTGCACCAAAATGGACATCTGGTGTTAACATTTGACAGCTGTTTGCAAATGTTATTGTAACTGACATTAGCTCAAAATGTTTACTAAAAATAACTTAAGTAGGATGACTAATGGAGACTGGCCAACAAGGCATGTACAGTTCTTGTTAGTTCAGCATGTTACTCCATGCCCAATTCCTTATGGGATGCCACCTTAAAACATGTCTTGATAAACCTAAACTAGATTTGACTGACAAATTGGAGTAAAAGCAACAACAAAACCTGTTTTTACTTTGTCATTCAATAATGTACATCAATTTACTCTGTATGATCCTGTGCACACTAGAAATAGTAGGACTAGTCCAAATGGATCCCAGCTGTAATAACTGAGATTACTGGTCGTGTTTCATTTACAGTACAAACTGTAGATGGACAAGACTGGCATGGCCATGTTGCAGAGATGTATGATGAATCTATAAGGGACCACTTGGACTGTTCAGAAATGGTTATATCTGACTTTTTACCAGATGAATACACTGTTTTGTATAGGTTAGACATGATACACTTTAGCATTTTTTTTCTCTCTCAGACACTTAAAAATAATCCTTCCTTATGTGCACCCAGTGTACCAGTCTCCAGGAGTGTTGCGTCCTAAATGTATGAATGATTACATCAGCCAGGGGGAAGAAATGTTGTGTACCATCAGAGGAAGCTCTAGTCTCTGAGATATGATGTTGTGTGGTTCTCTATTTCTTCCTTATTCTTCCTGCCGTGTTGTAATGTCCAAAATAGTCTGCAACTGAATAAAGGCAGCATCAATATCTGATGTTGCAGCATGATCATACTAAAAACATGAAGTTCAGCCCTCACGTCTTGCTGACCAACTGTTGGTAAACAATGTTTTCTTTGCAGCACACAAATACATTATTTGAAAAAGGTAATTGACTGCACAAGCAGGTCCTGCACACCAAAACCTATGTGGCTGCAAATAGTAGAGACCAGGCACGCCTGCCATGAATTTAAAACTTGCAATGAAGGAAATACAACCCATTCAGGTTTTTTTTTTTTTGTGAATTAACTCTACTCTCTGCACTTGAGTAAAATTTGTGAATTGC
This sequence comes from Aquarana catesbeiana, assembly GCF_042186555.1. NCBI lineage: Eukaryota > Metazoa > Chordata > Amphibia > Anura > Ranidae > Aquarana > Aquarana catesbeiana. The sequence goes on along the minus strand of NC_133325.1, from coordinate 247,667,142 downwards.
TCACGCGTCATACAGGATGTCAAGTGAAGAAGCAAGCCAGGATGTTTCTGGGGTGGTGGTATTATGATGAGGCAGGGGAATCATACTCTTTTGAATTATGTAGTATGCAGTATCCAAGGTCAGGGTACAGCTTTACTCATAGGATGTACTTCACTGTTGTAGATCCTTTAGATATTGTTGCTACAGATATGTACAGTAGTGGCCTTTGCTTCAACACAACTCGCATTCACCCATCTCATTTGTTTTATTGGCCAGCAGCTGCAATAACAGATTTCTCAATGCACCAAAGCCATGTGCTTTAATGTTATCTATTCATGTTATTGCTGTGTTTGTTACACCACCCAAAATCACACCATTTTTGCTATCTGCATAAGTCACTTCTGACACATTTTCCTGACACCAAGAGAAAAAAAGGGGACAGAGACCTCCAGCTGGGTAATGGACTCAACTCTGTTCCTGTGTGCTGTGTGAAGGGGGGTATGTCTCTTCCCTTCAATCATCTTTCAGAGCTCTCCTCACTGAGCTCTGCAGTGAGCATTTGTTTTTCTGTCTTTCCAGTTCTTAGGTTTACACAGCTCTGCCACACAGCACAGCCCTGTCTGGCAGATGAGGAGATCTTTTTTTCTGCTTTAGTTCACTAAAATACATACAGGTCTTGTCCCTCTCCCAGCCTGTGGACTGGTGAGCTCATCTTTCACTCTGCTATCTCCTCCTGTCACCATATCACTTGTGCTAAAGTACAACTAATTGGTTCCTATAATGATTTACCCTGCACCAGTCTGAGCTCTGTTAGAAAGAGGCTGCAGGTGGCTGGTGTCAATTCAAAGTTAGGTATTACACTGCTTGAGTTTAAAAAACACATTTAAGAATCTATTATTGAATACAGGTTTAAAATAATTTGTACTTTCTATATGTGTCTGGAGTTCAGCTTAAAAAAAAAAAAAAGTTTTGTGATACACTTTAACCACTTTCCGACCATGCTATAGCCAAGCTATAGTGTGGGTTTCCAGTGCCAGGAGGGCAGCGCGCTCTGTGTTTGCCGAGTCCGTCAGGCTGATCATAGAGCGGGTAAAGGGTCAAACACAGCGCGCTCTTTATCACATGATCAGCTGTCAGCCAATGACAGCTGATCACGCAAGTAAATAGAAGCTAGTTATCGGCTTTTTTTCTCCTCATGATCAGCGTGAGGAGAGAATCAGAAAGCCGGTAATTGGCTTTTGTTACAGGGATATCGGTCCCTGCCTTGGTGCTTGCCAGTGCTCCTAATCAGTGCCCACCAGTGCCACCTATCAGTGCTCACCAGTGCTGCCAATCAGTGCCCACCAGTGCCTACCATTGCCACATATCAGTGCCTATCAGTGTCCATCAGTGCCACGTATCAGTACCGCCTATTAGTACCATCTATCAGTGCCCATCAGTGTCACCTATCAGTGCAACCTCAACAGTGCCTTCTCATCAGTGTCCACCAGTGCCACCTCATCAGTGCCCATCAGTGCCGCTTCAGTGCCCCTAAGTGCCCCCTCATCAGTGCCCATCAGTGCAGCTTCATCAGTGCCCATCACTGCCACCTATCAGTGCCTATAAGTGCTGCCTCATTAGTGCCTATCAGTGCCCATCAGTGCAGCCTCATCAGCGTACATCAGGGAAGGAGAAAAATTTCCTGTTTGCAAAATTTTATAACAAACTATGAATTTTTTTTTTCAAAATTTTCGATTTTTTTTTTCTTTAGCAAAAAATAAAAAAAATAAGTAGTAATTAAATACCACCCAACTAAAGCTCTATTTGTGTGGAAAAAAAATGAAAAAAAAATTTTTGGGTACAGTGTTGCATGACCGCGCAATTGTCATTCAAAGTGAGATGGAAAGCTGAAAATTGGCCTGGGCAGGAAGAGGGTATAAGTGCCCAGTAAGCAAGTGGTTAAAAAGATCAAGCTGACAATAACTAAGAGTATTTGGCCAAGTTCTTCTCTAGGAAACATATCATCAGCATACAAAATGGTTGCTATGCTTCCAATAAAATGTAATCACAATTAAGATACCGGTAATTTTATAGCATTCTATAAACAAATGATATATCTTAAAATAATGTCATATATGTTGATAAACTACAACCTGAAGATTGCTTACATAAGGATTTGTTATTTTACAACAGCTAAAGACACGGGTATTCTATTTTTCATAACAAAATGTCTACTAATCTAATCTCATTCCTAGTTCCTTTGTTGGAAAGCACATTTTATGCACTTTAACTATTCAGCTCTAGTTACCAGACGTTGCCCTTTGTTTTCCAGCCCCAGTAATATCCCTCACTCTAGTGATTTTTTTTTTCTATTTGCTTTGGGCCTAAAAGCATTTTCTGTAATGGATTCTTTCAGCTTTTTCATATGTGCAAGTTCATACACCCAAACTGAATTGATTGAGTACCGGACAGGGATAACTGTTTTATGAGGTTAAAAAACGATTCACTGTTATAGGAGTTTTTTTTTTTTTCTTTTTTCTGTACACATAACAATAAGCAAGTCAGTAAATAAGGGCTGTTCCTAGTCACTGAGCTTAATGGTGTGGGCACAGAAGAATATGCCCATCTGAGCTAGGGAGACACTTGAACCCTAGGGCTACTCCTGCCTGTACCTCTGCATTATTTCATAGGAACTGACAATAGGACTCTTGGCAGAGATGGATGTTACTGTTATATTCAGTTACAAAACAGGTAAAGCAAAAAAAGCTCTGCCACTTCTAAAAATACAGCAACATTCATTCACCTTAGAGTTTTCTCTATCTATACAGCTATAAATTTTATGTGTGTGGCGGACTGATTATGTGCTCTATCAGCTGTTTTCAATTTGTGCAGCAAGTTATATAAGCAGATTATAAAGCGGAAATCTTTTTTGGTGAAATGGCAGGGTGCACATGTTTATAGCTTGCAAGTCTTAAATATTGCTTTGATTAAAAATTACCATATTTGTAATTTAAATCCCTTGCTGAATGTATGGCTTTGCAGGCATTAGTAGCTTTGCTTAGAAATAATAAGCCCAGAAGCTCACCACTGCAGTAAAACAGTATGGTTTACAAAAATGTAATAGACATATTGAATGGTCAGGCAATCTAATCAAGGATAAACAGATTACATCCAAGCAGCAATAATAAGAAAAGAATAAAAGGAGATAACATAAATGCTGTTATTTATAAGCTTTATCTTAGACCCCAGGCAATCAGGTATGCCATATCTAACCACTTTAATGTACTGGCGAATAAAGATTGATTGAGGTAAAGCAAGGTCTATGTCAGTTTGTAGTGTTCAGACTTTTCTGCATCTATGATTAATGTTAGGCAGGTTCACAAAGTAACATAATAAAATAAAATACTGTATACTACTGCCATCTACTGGGTGCTTATACTAATTTAGAGTAGCGTGGCGATGTCCTTTAGCCGAAGATGTGTTGCTTAAATTACTTCACAAAGAGCTTGTTGTAATGTATCCCAGGAGACAATGTATGCATCTTTAATGAGTTAGGATAGTTTAGAACATAAATTAGCATTACAAAAAAAACTATTTTTTTGTCTATAAAAAAGTCAGTGAAATACATTGATTTTGGAGATATTCTAAAAAATATTTGTTTTATGGACATTGAAAACATCTTTTGAATGAGTGAGCATTTCATTTAGAATAATAAAAACAATACAAATAAATAGATGCCTAGAACATTTTCCATCATTTGGTGCATAGGCAAAGCATGCTGTATCTGCTCTAAGCAATGTTTCATTGAACAAACATTACGCATAGACTTTGTAGCAGACGAAATACATGTACATATGGATTGACAAATGATAACAGCAGAGCATTATGAACATTTTGCATCCACTTGGGTCATCTTCAGCTAACTGAGGGTATCAGTATTTATGGTTTCACAAAGCAAAACACATTTCTGTTGAGTGGCACAATACTCCTTGATTACAGTTTAAAAATATTATTTCATACAGTATAAAAATATATTATCAAATATAATTATCAAATATAGTGGGGTTGATTTACTAAAACTGAAGAGTGCAAAATCTGGTGCAGCTCTGCATAGAAACTATTCGGCTTCCCGTTTTTTTGGCAAAACTTAATTGAACAAGCTGAAGTTGATTGGCTCAGAGCTGCTCTGGATTTTTTACCCTCCAGTTTTAGTAAATCAACTGCATAATGGACTTATTTATGTAGTATGTATATTGTATTGGAGGTAATGGCTTGTGCAGCAAAATCTTTAATTTTAATGAGCAATGGGTTGATTTAGTTGACTCATCATCATTACAAATTAGCTCTAAAGGCAACATTTCCTCTTGGATATAGTACATAACTGTATACTACAGCTATACGCTACTAAATACTGCCACTCCATACAGATGAACTGCAAAATTAGAGACTGTATGATACAAACACTTACAGATGGGTGAAAGTGAGTCTTAACATCTCTGGCTAACACAAATTCAGACCCCGAGTGACTGAGATCTTTCATGAAGGTGATCAACTAGGTTTAGTCATAGAAAAACATTTTTTTTACAGATTTGTGAGTCCCAACATACACAATATTCCAATAAAATAAAAATATTGAAAAATTATAATACTAAAAAATTAAAACAATTTCAGACCCCCATAAATTCCTCTGAAAGTTTTACTATAAAACATGTTTATGATTACCACACCTATTCTTCTCTGGTGAATCAGACAAACTAGGTCAGCAACACCTTTCATAGACTATTGGAGACTACCCAAAATGGACTGTAGTTAACAACATTTGCATTTTTTTTTTTTTTTGCTGTAGAAGGCAGCACAGTAATCTTCAGCCTTCCAAAATAGTCTATCCTGTCTACAAACCATGTGGTTCCTACAAAAATGCAAATCATGCCACCCTGCAGCTGAGACCATAAGACATGAAAAGACATTGGATGCTGCTTCAAGAGTTTTTTTGACTGAGACAAAAACTTAATTGTTGCTTGGTAGGAATGGCCCAGAGTGTGGATATGTGTGTGAATGAAAAAGAAAAAAAAAGAAACCTCTGGGTGTCTGATTAATGAAGAATAAATAGCCTCAAAACTAACAGGCTGTTGTGCATACAATATAATTATTTCTGTATAAGTAGTTATGCACATGCTCAGTGTTAATAACCAGATGATGAATTCACTTCTTGAATAATTGCACTATCTTTGACACACAGGGTTTTTTTTCTTATAGAATAGGGGCAGGAACACCTCCCTTCTGAGTCACCCCTTGACTCAGCCCCCTACCCATCTCTGAACACCACACCTTTGTTCCACCCCTTACCCACCTCTCAGTACCACCCCTTTTAGAGAATACAAAACCAAGTATCATTTTGTGGTGCTAAGTATTTTGTATGGAATTTGTTAATTTTAACAAGAAAGGCTGTAAATAGACCAAGCAACAATGGACACCCCAACCAAAATAGATCTACCCCAGCAACAAGGGACTCCCAACAACCAGTATCAATAGACCCTTCAGCAGCCAGCAACATTAGACCCCTGTATCAACAGTAGATCCCTCCCAGCGATGATTAACCCTGTGTAACATAGGACCCACCCCAACGACAATAGATCCCCCACCAACAACAATATCTCCGGCAGCCAGAATCAATAGACCCTCCAGCAGTCAGCAACAAAGACCCCTCTCTCAACAGTAGATTTCTCCCAGCATCGATTGACCCCCAGCAACATAAGACCCACCCCCAGCCACAATAGATGCCCCACGAGCAACAGAAGACCTCCCCAGCAACAATAGAGACCCTTCCTCCGCAAAAATAGATCCCCTCCAGTAACAATAGATCCCCCAGCAGCCAGCATCAGCAAACCCCAACACCCTTTGCCATTACATACATTTGGTTCTGGAGGTGCCGGAACTGCATTCCCCTGCATTCCCCAATATTCCTGCGGAAAAATGCCCTATTGACACATAATTCACTTATAATTCTATTATTTTATAAAACTATAATCTTTTTTAAAAGCTTTTTTGTGTATCAGCATAACATAAAGGAAGGGTAGGCACAAATACAACATTTTTAAGGTATTACATTTTGGACTATATTTTAGCCATTCCTCAGTTTTTGGGTAAGTAACTTTGGGGGTTATTTACTAAAGGAAAATCCACTTTGCACTGAAAGTGCACTTGGAAGTAAAGTCGCTGTAGATCCGAGGGGGACATGCAAGGACAATAAAAAACAGCATTTTAGCTTGCACATGATTGGATGATAAAATCAGCAAAGCTTCCGCTCATTTCAGATCTACCCTTTAGATTTATGCCCCGTACACACGGTCGGACTTTGTTCGGACATTCCGACAACAAAATCCTAGGATTTTTTCCGACGGATGTTGGCTCAAACTTGTTTTGCCTACACACGGTCGCACAAAGTTGTCGGAATTTCCGATCGCCAAGAATGCGGTGACATACACCACGTACAACGAGACTAGAAAAGGCCGGTTCAGAACCAAGCGCGGCACCCTTTGGGCTCCTTTTGCTAATCTCGTGTTAGTAAAAGTTTGGTGAGAGACGATTCGCGCTTTTTCAGACTCGTGGCTTTCAGATCGTTTTCTGCCGTTCAGTTTGTGCTTGTGGGTTTGTATCTGCTCTTCAGTGCGTGCAGTCAGTTCGTATCGGAGTTTTCTGTGTGATCTTGCCTGCTCGTTGCTGTTTTTCAGGTCGCTCTTCACAGGCCTTGCTGTTCTTCAGTGCGTTCTGTTACTTCGTTCTGAGCAGCCGACCGTTTTCTAGCCATGTTTCATATGCGTACTCCTCGTAGAGTTCGTGCTGTGCGGGGGCTTGGTGTTGGGGTCCTGACCTTGACACAAGTCCAGTCCATGAACAGGGTGGGGAGGAGTTCATGGACCAAGAATTGGTTGCTTCAGCGTGACCAGTTCTGTCATATGCCTTTGCTCCGTGAGATCCGTGAGAATAATCCTGATGATTTCAGGAACTTTCTCAGGATGACGGACCCCGTGTTTCACCGTTTGTTGGCTTCGCTGACCCCTTATATTAGCAGGCAGGATACCTGCATGAGGCAAGCCATCACTCCGGAGCAGAGGTTGGTCGCTACCTTGCGGTATTTGGCCACAGGGAGAAGCCTGCAGGACTTGAAGTTCTCGACAGGCATCTCCCCCCAGGCTCTGGGGATCATTATCCCAGAGACCTGTTCTGCCATCATACAGGTCCTGCAGAAGGAGTATATGAAGGTAAGATTTTTATCCTTTTATATCACATTTTATTGTATTGAATGTTTGATAATATATTGTATTTCTTCCCTCATTCCCTAATTACCATGATTGTAATATGCTGTGAATGTCCCCTTTGTTCTCATGCATGCTGGATTTTTAGGTAATTATTATTTTATGTTCTTCATACATATTTGCCCTTCACTAACCTCCCCAGCATGGTCTTTCCTGGCCCTATATTCACCTCATGTAGTCACTTAACAATGTATTTTATCAGCTCCATAGTAGTGCTTTACCCCAAACACCCCCTAAAATGTTTGGAAATGTTATTTTTGATTTAAATTCAGGCAGAGTGCCAGAGGCTTTTTTTTGTGGTGTCCCCAAATTTTTGGTAACTCTCCCCCCCCAACTGCTAAGTCAGCTGATCCCAATTCTCTATCCTCAATCATCTATCTGCTGACTTTGCCAAACCCATACACACTATACCCATCTCTTTACTGGTCAGATTTATGGATGAATTTCCCAAAGCATGTAGTGCAAGGGCCTGCCTGTATACTTTCCAATGGTACTGTTTAAAGTTTTTGTATCCTATTATTATCTTGATAGGTAATAGCAGAATGTTCAAATGTCCTCAAATGTGTACAGTGTGTATTTATATCTTTGTATTATGACACTTCTTACCTGTTCAGTGGTCTGCCAATAGTGTAACTAAGGAGGGGCTGTTCCAAGTAATATCCTGTATTTAGGCATTCATCTCTCAATGAAGTGAAGAGGGTTACCTGTCCAAGAGTTCCCCCCCCTATAATGTTAGAAATGGCCCATGAGAGGGGGGGAGGGGGAATATGATAGGTGTACCTTATACTTTGGCCTTGTTAAATTCCCCTTAGTAAATGCTATCTGGAGGTTGCCCCATAATGTTTGTGTCTAATCTGCTTGCCATGTTTCTGTGAAAAAATAGTAATGTTTATTTTTTTTTCCTCAACAGTTTCCTTCAACGCCACAGGAATGGCAGACTGTGGCCTCCCACTTTGCCCAGCGGTGGGACTTTCCTAACTGCGGAGGGGCAATTGATGGGAAACACGTCCACATCGTCCCACCACCCAACTCGGGGTCGTACTATTATAATTACAAGGGGTTTAATAGTATAGTGATGTTGGCAGTGGTGTCGGCTAATTACGAGTTCTTGTATGTGGACGTGGGGAAGAAAGGCCGGATGTCCGATGGTGGAGTGATCGCCCAGACGGAGTTCTACAGGCGTCTCCAGAATGGCAGCTTGGACTTGCCACCTCCAGAGGACAATGTTGAAGGTCTCCCATTTGTGTTTGTTGCTGATGAAGCATTTGCGCTGGGGGACCACCTGATGCGGCCATTCCCGATGAGGACCCTCACCCCGGAACAGAGGGTTTTTAATTACCGGCTGGCCAGAGCCCGAAGAGTGGTGGAGAACACATTTGGAATCCTGGCCAGCCGGTTCCGATTATTTCTGACACCCATCCATATGGCGGAGTATAAACTGAACCATATAATACTTGCCTGCTGTGTTCTCCATATTTTTTAAGAAAACATTCAGCCAACTATGCTGGCTCAGTTGGGCCTGAGGCCGGAATCCCTAATCCATCAACACTGACGGCGCTTTAAAGTGGCCGTCCTGGCTTGCCCTCCCTGAATGCCCGTGATGTCCGGTTACGCTACCTGGAGTTCTTTGCGGGTAGGGGGGCTATCAATATGCCAGACAATCTGTGACACCTTTTTCAAATAAAAAACAACCAAAAGAAATTCTTTGTGGACATTTACTGCTTGTGTTTGTTTTAGCTGACCCTGACAGAAATGTGTTGAGTGCAGAAAATGTTGTGATTGGGTAACCTTATAAAAAACAGTGTTGGCTGGTACTTCCTAAATGCAAAAACACATTTCACTACAAGTGCACTTGCAACTGCATTGAACCTGCACTTGTAGTGCAAAGAGGATTTGCCCTTAGGAAATAACCCCCATTTTTGCATAAAACAGCAATTACATCACCCCAAAAGTGTTGTAGTGTTGAGACAATAATCCACACATTCTTGAGTAAGGCACTTTTTTATACCTGCACAATCACATGTGCATTTCCCAAAGGTTTTTAAAACAAACCAACATGTTTGTTGTATAACAATGTTTGCAGTAGCATTATGAAAAATCAAAATATCCATTTCAGATAAAACAGGCCTGTGTAAAACCAACAAGAAAGCCAAAAAACTTGAACTTACAAAGTTCACATATGGTAAAACCTGAAGGCTATCAGACATGAGTATTTATGAACTGTGTTTGATATAGCGTTCAGATGGGGGGAAATCACCCCTGGAAAAGCCAAATTTGGAAGATGCACACCAATTTACGAATGTCAACATGTGCTATCTGCCATCAGGGGGGATCAAGGGACGTGTTTTGGGGGAGCAAGCCCTTCCTCAACGCTACTTTATAATTGAGGAAGGGGTTGCACCCCCAAAACGCGTCCATTGATATCCCGTGATGGCAGATAGCACATGTTGGCACACTGTGTGCATCCTCCAAATTTGGCTTTTCTAAACATTTAAAAAATTTGGGTACGATAAAACAGGTGATTTTGTGGGGTTTAAATTCACCCCAAAACATCAATGATGTTATTATTTTTTTTAATAACATCACTGATTTGTTGCTGGATGTTTTGCAATTGGAAATTACACCCCATGATCTCCCCGATCAGTATCTGGGCACTTTCAGATGTAAAGCGTTCTGGATCACGATCACCTAAAAAGAGATAAAGAACAAAAAAAAAGGTCTCAAAAATCTGCCACCATCCATCTCTTTTACCTGAGCCTGTGGTCACAGACACTCACCTGTTGTGGTGCCAATCTCCACCACGTCTTCTTCTTCCTCCTGCTCTTCTTCTTGTGTTGGTATTTCCCCTTCTTCCAGAGGGGGGGGGTCTCTGGTCTCCTGGGATGAGGGGTGTCCGAGTCTTTTCTCCCCTATGTAAAACAAAAATGGTATACTTAGCACACAGATATTTGATGGCAGAACTAGAAATAGGAAACATTGCTCGGAAGTGGGGTACAATTGTCTATTTTAGCAGAGTTCCAAGATGTATATTTTTTATTGCTCTTTGTCAAGCTGCAATACTTTACCTGTTTGGTACAAGCTTCACAGATGGAGACCCCCCTATAGTATACACTGTAGCACCTGTGTGGCCCCCCCTAATAAAAATGTTCTTGTGTCCCACACTAGTGCTCCAGTGTCCAGATGTGAAAACAGCTGCTCAGTGTCCTCTCCTTACACACAATCTAGTTTGCATTTCATTCTAGTAACAAACCCATCTACACAAACAAATATTTGGCATCCAAGTAGGCCCCCAAAAATGTGTGAAAATGCATATGGCCTAAACAATGGTGTTCTAGAGGCCGAAACAAAAATGTTTGATACAAACGAATAATGTGCCCATGAACATTAAAGTTGACCTTTTGAAACATTACAACTAATAAAAGCATATGGAGCAGAACGAACGTAATAAAGACAGAAAGAATAGGAACACAGCACAACTACTTACTTTTTTGCAGCACTCTCCGTTTCTTTCGGTACTGCTCTGGCTCTCTCAACTTGAGGTCCGACCACCGCTTCCTGAGCTGATCTTTAGACCTTCATACCCCGAAATTCCGCTCTAGACTCCTGACCACTTTCGCCATGATCTTGGCCTTTCGGATGTTCGGGTTGGGGTAAGGCCCATATTTTCCGTCATAGTCGGACTTCCTCATGATGTCGACCATCTCCAACATCTCCCCAAACGACATATTTGTGGCCTTAAAACGTCTCCTTCTGGATCGGGACGTGCCTGGATCCGGGCTTTCCTCCTCCTCGTTGCTACAATTAGCCCGCACCTGCTGTATGTCCGCCATCATGCTCTTCCCCCACTGCGCCGAACGAAAAGGGGCGGGGAATACACTAGAAAGAACATCAGGGGCGGGCGGAGTTACACGCATGCGCAGTGTATATAAAGCGTAACACGCGTGCGTATTACGTTTGATCTGTGAGCGGAGGAAGGAGCATTGGACGCGGCGATCGTAAGAACGAAGGTAAGAGACAAACTTGTGCCTATACTGCTTCTAGATTGAGGCCTATATTGTAACAAGATTAGGAGAGTTTTGTGTGACATTAGGCTTTGTCTTGTGTTGTGTCTTGCAGTGAACATGGATATGGTACTGAAAGATAAGGACTTCATTTCAGTCTTCATAGAGATGCTAAGGGAGCTGCCCTGTCTGTGGGAGATTACCCACCCCCATTACAAGAACCAAGCTAAGAGGAAGGCAGCACTGGAGCAATTGTGTGAAATTGTGAAGCAGGTGATCCCCACGGCAGACATCACTTATTTAAAGATTTTCATTGGTGGCCTGAGGAGCACATATCTGAGGGAGCGCAATAAAGTCCTGGATTCACAGAGATCCGGAGCAGCAGGTGACATCTATGTCCCCAGGATGTTGTACTACGACAGGCTGCATTTTCTGGCAGGCCAGACTGAACCCAGGCCATCCCTCTCCAGTCTTCCTTCCACGCTTCCTTCCCCCCCGGCTGAGGCTTCTGACGCCCAACCTGGGCCTTCCAGGCCACATGTGGAGGAGCCCAAATTGAGCCAGGTATAGCATTCCTCTAAATATTTCTGCTTGTCCAATCAATGATGTGAACTATATGTTAGTTGGGAGTACTAATTAAGGATTGTGATTGATGATGCAAAACATTACAACTATGTCCCTTTTTCATACACAGGGAAGTCTCAGCCAGGAGGTGGCCGGGCCGAGCCGGCTGGCTGATATCAAGGTCCCTCCACCCCCCCTGGAAACAGAAAGTGGCAGTAGGAGGAGTGCCCTAGAGGAGGCGGCTATCAGATTCTTTTGGAGGGCTACAGAGGTCCTGGGAGCACCACACACCAGGCAGGAGAACATTGCTGCCTTCATTGCATATAAAATGCAGAGGATGGAGGAGGGCCAAAAAGCCATGTGTGAGGCCCTCATATCTGAGGCTCTGGCAAAAGGTATGAGGGGCCAAATTACACGTCACACACAGCTTTGGGATGGTCCTCCTCCTCCTCCTGCAGGTCCTACTCCAACTGCACAGCCACAGCCCAGAAGGAAGCGTGAAAGGAAGACCAGACACTGAGGACCCTGGATCCAGTCTGGTGGGCCAAAAAATGCAGCCTCTTGTGGTACCACAGCCTGCGGACACAGATGTCATCTGCTGCTATCCAAGTTTCTGTGAATCCCGGACCAGACTGCCCTCCCTTACATATGGACTCCTCAGGCCACCAATTTTGATGTTGAAGAATTGATGTCTGCCGTGGGGGTCCCAGGCTTCGCTAATTTCTCTTGTTGATCCAGTGTTGCCTTCCTCTTTGTTTGGTTCTGATCCCTTAATAAAGGATTTTTGTTTTGAATTATACTCTCCTATGTGTTTTACTTCAAAAATGACAGTTTGTTTGTGAGGATTCAGGTACATTTCAAATATACAATGTGAAATGAACAAGGGACACCAACAACAAACAATCTCCTTGAGATTAAATAATAAAAGATATCAATGGTGTTGGGGTAACTTGACACACAAAACACACCCAAAAATATTCTGGAGTAAAAATAAAAATAACATTGAACAAAGATCAGCCTTGGAAAAAATCCAAACATTAAATAAAAAAAAAGGCTTAAAATCCAAAATAAAAAAAAAATAAAAAATATAAAACTGTCAGATGTGACAACTAATAACAATATATTCAGGGAATCCCACTAAAACAACACAAATAAAAGTTTGTGAGAAGTGTGTGTGAATACGAGCAGCAAAACGACGTAATTCTTGTCACATTATAAAGAAGAAGAGAGTGCGCTGTATTAAACCATTTTTAACATTGCAGCGTGACGAAAGTGCTGTATCCATTGCGAACGCTAAGTTTACCAGAACGAGCTGTCCCGTGTTGGAATTTCTTCTGAGCATGCGTGGCACTTTGTGTGTCGGAACAGGCCACACACGGTCGGAATTGACGCGATCGGATTTTGTTGTCGGAAAATTTTATCTCCTGCTGTCCAACTTTGTGTGTCGGAAAATCCGATGGAAAATGTCCGATGGCGCCCACACACGGTCGGAATTTCCGACAACACGCTCCGATCGGACATTATCCATCGGAAAATCCAACCGTGTGTACGGGGCATTAGAGTGACTGCACTTCCAAGTGCACTTTCAGTGCACTTTCAAGTGCACTTGCAGTGCAAAGTGGATTTTCTTTCGTAAATAACCCCCTTTGTTCATTGTAATACTTTTTGAACCTCCTCTTTTGAAAACAATGTTTTTTCAATGTTCTTAAAGCAAAGTCCTCCTTTTATAGCAAATCAATCAGAGAGAACAATCAGTGCTGTCCATGTATATATCGAAAAATAGTGAAAAAAACAAAAGAACTTAATTAGCCACTTTCACTTAAAGTGCTTCCACTACACCTAAACTAAATGACAAACCCAAAAAAACGGTGCTGCGCTACTAAATTTGCTAGTGCACTGAATATCAAAGATAATAGTAAAAGTGATCCAGTGCCAATGTCAAACAAAAATATGTCATATTGCAGCCATCTCGTCTATGCAACATCAATGGTTACATGCCTGATCAGCTAGCATGGCTTGAAGTGCCACACTTGTGAGTTTTTAATATTTACCTTATGCGGAAAATAACGCTGTTTATATAGAGAGCACTAGATTGTGCCAATTTTTCCTCACATATCCATCATTTATGGGCGATATCGAGGTTCAAGAAGCCGACTAAAGGAAGTGTGGGTGACTGAAGATTAAAAGTGCCAGCAACAGGCCAGAGTAATGTTTACTTCCCCAGAGGGGAACAGCTGATTTAGACCCGCTGGTGAAACGGGGGTCAAAATTGAAGGTGAGTGGCCATTACACTCTGGTGGTGGCGAGCACACGTACTCTTTGATGTTTATGCACATGTGGGTGGACGACGGCGCTTGTGAATTCTATCATCAAGTCACATTGATAACACCACTATGGACTTTCTTTCTATTTAGCAATGTGTTTAAAATGTTTTAACTATACACTGATTTGGAGATTAGAGCTGGATCACTTATATTGTTTTTCTTTGACTACTCTATTTTGGTGAATAAGTCACATTTATTATGTTTATTATATATATTCGGATATTGTGCTAATTATGTTTTGAGTTTATATATTTTTGTTTGACATTGGCACTGGATCACTTTTACTATTAAACACATTTGTAAAGGTTTATTTGACATGCCTTCATACATTAATATTTTATGCTAAGAAAGCATGAAAAATGAGCAAAATCCTAATATTAAAAAAACCTCCTAGTTCGTACCAAAACCCATAATACTTTATTTATCTCTACAGCACTAGAGATAAGAGTAAACACCAGGTATATAGAAGGATGAATTCAGAGGAAAAAAGGGGCAAGAGAAGGAATTGTAATGAAATGGTCAATCATGAGGAACGAACAGAGAGGAGATGAAGCAAATGTGTAGTGTTGATGCCAGACAAGTACAAAGAGATACAAGTTGAAGTGTCACAATGGTAAATACATTACACATCACTAGAGTGAACAGTGTAGACAGGTTAAAAGCACATACTGGATTTGATAAGAAATTATCTGTCCCGCTAACATAACCTACTCCAATGGATGCAAAACACACTATACTAGACCATGGCAAATATCTCTGTATCAAAAAAATAAGAAATTAGTTAGCGATTTCCAGTCAACAAACCAACTGCATTCTCAGTTTTAAGGAAAGCATGTAAATGTGCTAACTGTAACATTTTAATGTCTGTTTAATATAAACTATATATGGAAATTAAATCTTCCATAGCCTAAACTCTTTACTGCAATCAAATGCAAAATGTGTGGTGCCTAATTGGGTGCGTTTAAAGAATAATTGCCATTCCACACCACTACCTATCTTATGTCATTAAATGGGTAAACATATGTATACAGGTCATATATAGATAAATAAAAAATTCTCACTACCTGGCACCGTAAAGTTAGTTGTCTCAGAAATAGGGAACACTGGAACACTGTAGGGTGTAAATAATTCTAGCCCTGAGCAGGTCAGACAATAGAAGAACTTTTATTCATGAGCATAAGTTTATTTACATTAACTAGTTTGATAAGGAGGGCTGGGGTGGCAATTTTTTTTTTTTTACAAAGCATAGTTTAACCTACTAGCGTTGAAGTATATCTGAAGCCAAAATGTTGCTGTTTTTAGAGGGGAGGGCAACATGTTATTTTTTGCTGTGTATGTCCCATTTGGGAGATTTCCTTTTACTTTCCTTCTTAAGACACAACTGGGGCATTTATTCAATTTTTGATCAATAAGGACAAATTTATCATATACCTGGTGCCAGAGACCAATGGAGAGAGAGGGCTTCCCTTGCAGCTAAGTTCCAGAACCCCCTGAAGGTGGAGACAGGAGAGGTCAGGCCCAAAGTAGCACGGGTTGCCTGCTGGACTGTATGCAGGAAGTTCCGGAGTACAGATGGTGTGTTGGCGTAGAATCAGCAGACCGGTGGTGCCCATGAAGCATTGCAGGATTCGGATAATGCTGAGACTGGAGCATGGTCAGAAGGAGGCCAAGGTCAGAAGCCAGGTAAGTATCAGCGCAGGCATGGTTGGGTGGATAGCTGAGGTCCAACATAGGAAGCAAACAGAAGAGACGGGAACAGGGATATCACAGAGATAATGTACTGGAGGAGCCGAAGATCAACCAGCAACTGAAGCCTCTAGCAGACTTCCTTATATAGGCCCATGTGACCTGCTGGAAGAGATGTTGGGTCCTAAAGTCCTTCTCCCGCCATAAATACTGGTAGAGATGCTGGGTCCTAGAGCCCTTCTCCTGCTGTTGGTTCCCTGACCGTACCCCCCTGACTGACAGCCTCCGTGTGCCCATTTGGGCAATTTTCTCTGGGTATTTGGCCAGAAACTCTGAGGAGTCTGGGGGCATGTACATTGGCTTCGGGTTCCCAGAAGCTCTCTTCAGGTGGATACCCTTTCCATTTTATTAGGAATTGGGTTTGTTTCCCTCACTTCCTTCAGTCCAGGATTTATTCTACCTCAAATTCTGTTTCCTCTCCAGTAGTCACATGTGGTGTAGGTGGCTCTTCTCACCCTGGAAATGGATCTGGAACAGTTGGTTTAAGCAAGGAGGTGTGAAAGACCGGATGGATCATATAGGAGTCAGGTAGAGACAGTTTGTACGCCACTGGGTTTATTTCCCGTTTGATCTGAAAGGGGCCAATATACCTTGGCTCTAACTTCCGTGAAGGGCCAACCAGTTTCAGGTTGGCAGTACACAGCCACACTTTGTCCCCTACCTTGAAGGCAGGATTCCCCCTCTGCTTCCGATCAAAGTGTTTTTTGTAATCCACTTGAGCTTTCTGTATGAACTCCCGGAGGACCTGAACATTGTTTTGTATAAAAAAAATAGTCCGTCTTGCAAGGCGGGCACAGTAGTTTCAGGTATAGTTTCAGGCAGGGCAGCAGGGTGGAATCCAATAAGTTATGATCAAATTAACAGTCTGGACTGTTAATTTGATCATTGCACAGCAACACAGCACTGAATTGCATAAAATCACATGGATGCAACACCAAATCGCATGGATGTGGTTTTTTGTATTTTTTTACTTTTTATTGTTTGAACATTGCACTAACACCATATTGCATAGATGCAGCACTGAAATGCATGGATGCAACACTAAATCGGACTGTTAATTTAATCATTGCACAGCAACACAGCACTGAATTGAATAGAATCACATGGATGTAGCACCAAATCGCATGGATGCGTTTTTTTGTATTTTTTTACTTTTTATTGTTCGAACATTGCACTAACACCATATTGCATAGATGCAGTACTGATATGCTTGGATGCAACACTAAATCGCATGGATGTTTGTGTTGAATTATCTATTAATGTTTGAAAATTGCACAAGCTTTGTGGAATATTTGCAATACACAGGCTTATTGGAGCACTTTTACCTATTTATTCGTTCATTGAAATTTATTGCACATTAACGTATAGTATAGTATTAATAGTTATTAATAGATTTTGTATATGTTAAGCACAATATCACTTTATTAATATTTTAGTGGAAATTTCTTATTTTTTATTTTGATAAGCGCAGCGTGTGTACAATTTGGTTTAAGGAAGTATTGCCCCAGGGTTTGGTTTGTGCGTTCCATTTGCCCATTACTTTGTGAATGATAGGCGGATAATAGGCAGAGTTCCACTTACAAGGCTTTACAAAGGGCTCTCCAAAACCTGGAGGTAAATTGCACCCCCTGGTCTGAAACGATGAGCCGCTTAGGCTGCAGAGAGAGTACCGATCATTGGCATGAAGTGGGCCATTTTGGATAGTCGGTCTACCACAACCAGGATGATCATGAATCTTTCAGAGGGAGGAAGGTCAACAACAAAATCCAGAGAGATCATCTCCCAGGGGCGATTAGGGATAGGTAGGGTCTCAATAACCCCCAGGCTTTGGCTTTGTCGCCTTTGCTTCGTAGACATATCATGCATGACTTGACGTAGGATCTGCAGTCCCGACTGAGGTTAGGCCACCAAAAGGACCGCTGAATGAGCTCGTTAGTTTTAATGCCCCCAAAGTGCCCTGCAAGTTGATGGTTGTGGAATGTCCTGAGAACCCGAGACTTTGCTTCCTGAGGTACGAAGATTTTGTCCTGGTGCCAAAGTAATCCATCCAGCCTCCTTAATGACACATTTTCGGATTCAGGGCAGGATGCAGAAGCTTGCTCAATGCATGCCTTTAAACTGGATTTAATTCGCAAAAAATGTTGGGCAAATAAGATGGTACTTGGAGGAGCACATTCAGTAGATTTGGGGGAACATCCTGGACAGGGCATCAGCTTTTCCATTTTTTTGTAACCCGGGCGGTATGTCAGGTGGAAATTGGCCCATCTGGCTTGTTGGGTCTTGGGCGTTTTGTAGATCTTAGATATTACAGATTTTTGTGATCTGTGAAAATCATAATTGGGTGGTTCGCACCCTCCAGCAGGTACCTCAATTCTTTGAGGGCGACTTTAATTTCCAGTAGCACTCTGTCACCCACATCATAGTTTCTCTCAGCCTGATTCAGTTTCCTGGAGCAAAAGGCTACTGGATGAAGTAGGGCCTTTGGGCCCTGACGCTGAGAGAGCACGGTTCCCGTAGCTACTTCGGATGCATCCACCACAAGGACAAAGCGAAGAGCTGGGTCTGGATGTTGCAACATGGGAGCAGAGGTGAAGAGAGCCTTCAGCTGTTCAAAGGCTGTTTGAAAATCCTGGTTCCAGGAGAAGTGTGAGTGTAGGCGAGTGAGCTGGGTGTTCAGGGCAATGATAACCGAGACATTTCTAATGAATTTCCGTTAAAAGTTACCGAATCCCACAAACCTCTGGACTCGTTTCCTGTCAGAAGGTGCAGGCCATTCCAAGATAGATGAGACTTTCTGAGGATCCATGGAGATCCCCTCCATGGAGTTTATGAGTCCTATGAACTGGATAGATTGTTTCTCGAACTCACACTTCTCTGCTTTGCGTATAAGCCATGGGTTCTTAGGGTCTTTAACACTTTTCTGATGTGCTCTCAATGGAGTTCAAGTGAGGCTGAGAAAATGAGTATGTCGTCTAGATCAGTGTTTCTCAACTCCAGTCCTCAAGGCGCCCCAACAGGTCATGTTTTCAAGCTCACCATTATTTTGCACAGGTGATTTGATCAGTTTCACTGCCTTAGTAAATACCACAGCTGTTTCATTTGAGGGAAATCCTGAAAACATGACCTGTTGGGGCGCCTTGAGGACTGGAGTTGAGAAACACTGGTCTAGATAGATGATTAAGAACAGGTTGAGGTATTCCCTGAAAATGTCATTCACAAAATGTTGGCATGTTGTGGGGGCATTACATAGCCCGAAGGGTATCACAAGATACTCAAAGTGCCCAAAGCGTGTTTGGAAGGCGGTCTTCCACTCCTCACCTTCCTTAATACAAATTAGGCTGTAGGCCCCCTCTAAGTCCAATTTTGTGGAAACCTTAGCTGTTTGGAACCTTTGGAATAACTCAGAAACATGAGGGAGTGGGTATATGTTCTTGATGGTAATTTTATTAAGGTCCCTATAATCACTACATGGTCTGCGAGAATGATCCTTCTTCTCGACGAAGAAGATGCCGGCTCCAGCAGGCGAAGAGGAGGGGCGGATGAATCCTTTGGCTAGGTTTTAATCTATATATTGTCGGAGGGCCTCCAGCTCCAGCTAGGATAAAGGAAAGATTCGCCCGAAGAGTACTTATGCTACAGGTAGCAACTGAATCGGGCAGTCATAGGACTGATGCGGGGAGCAGGGCACCAACACCTTTCTGCTGGGATCTGGTGTAGGTTGATCGGAGAGACACACTGAAGGGTTGATAGGCATGGAGACACCACAGTGTTGGTGACAGTAGGGAAAAGAGAAGAATTTTTCTCCCTTGGGCCAATCGATTTGCGGGTTGTGGGACCTTAGCCAGGGTAACCCTAGGATGGCTGGGAATATAGGAGACCTGATGACATCAAAGTGGAGTAATTCCTGATGGCCTGCATCTGTGGTGGCAAGAACAGGAATAGTCTCATGAGTGACAGGTCCAGAGCTGGGAGCAGTGCCATCTGCTAAATGTATGTCAAGCCTTTGCTCCTTCAGTTTCATTGGTATGCGCAAGTTCTTGGCGAGGTTGATAACCAAGAAACAACTACAGGCTCCTGAGTCAACGATCGCCCACAGGCTGACTTCCTTTCCAGCTACCAGCAGAGAGATGGGGAGAATTACATGAGTGGATACAGTCCCAGATAACTGGAGGTACAAGGGGTGTGGAAGGCTGGACTTACTTGGGTGAATAGGACAACTACGAAGAAAGTGGCCCAAAGCTCCACAGTAGAGACACAAGTTACCTTGCCACTTGCGTGCTCTCTCTTCAGGAGTTAAAGCAGGGCTGAGGAGGCCAATCTGCATGGGTTCCCCATCAGAAGTATTGGTAGACTGGGGAACAGCAACTGGGATTGTTGGTCCTGAAACCTTTGGTAGTACCCATGTGGGCCGGAAGCTCTGAGTGCATTCGGACCATCGCTCCCGCAGCCGCCGGTCTAGTTGGATAGAGACTTGGATGAGATCCTCAAATGATGCGGGGGCCTCGACCCTAGCTAACTCATCCTTGAGAGTCTCGGATAAGCCTTGCCAGAGCTGATATTTCAAGGCGGCATCATTCCACCCGGTATCAGCTGACCACTTGCGAAACTCCACAATGTAATCCTCCACCGGTCATCTGCCTTGTACTAGAGCATGAAGGGCATACTCGGTGGTAGCAGTCCGCTGTGGATCATATAGGATAGCCATAGCTTCAAAGAAGGTGGCAACTGAGACCAGTACTAAGTTCTTTTGTTTAAGGAGGTTATGAGCCCAGGACTGTGGCTCATCTGATAAGAGTGAGATGATGAAACCCACTTTGACAGTCTCAAGAGAAAAAGTCCTTGGTTGCAGGGCAAAGTAAAGTTTACAGGCATTTTTGAAAGCCCTGAATTTCTGTCAGTCACCTGAAAAGCACTCAGGAGTGGGAACTGGCCATTGGAGCAGAGACAGTGTAACTAGTAACTTGGTTAGGATCTGCAGGAGTCATGGAGGTAGTGAGGGAGTGAAGGCGTCCTTCATGCTGAAAGTAGCCATCTTGAAATCTCTGGACTGCTTGTGTAAGAGCCGTCATCTGCTGACATAGGGCCTCCAATGCAGGTACACCTCTCTCGGCCTCAGACATCCTGGCTGGTTGATACTATAATGTGTCCATATGAAAAAAAAAAAAAAAACTGTTAAAGAAAAAATCGAATCTGCACTGGCATGTGGATTTTCTCCAACAGTACGCATGGGAGAATTTAAGCCCTGTGGGTTTAAGGGTCCAACTATTTCCATCTTTTCATAATGTTGGTATTGAGTTTAAGACTGCTTGGGAAAAGATTCTTACCCAGTGCAGTACTGATCTCATTAAGCTCTTAATATCCCATTACCAAACCGAACTCACCCACCTTGATGAAGAAATAATTGCTTTTCAAGCGAAGAACGATAGCCTCAAAAATCACACGCAATTCAATAAAAAATGGCAAGAGGTCAAAGAATATATCACTAAAATTAATAAGGACATCATTTTTAAAAAACAAAATAAATTCATGAAAGATAAGTCGGCCTTCATGGAAGGTTTTGCTTACTCTTGGCTAACTTCCCCCCATAGTCGTAGACTCAGGAAAACTAATTCTAAAAAACAATACTCAGGTAATGAAATGATGTTCACCGACGATGACACTGAAATTGACTATGATTCTTCTTTATCCATTCTTTCTTCACAGCTACAAATGGGAAGAGACCCGAATGCGACGTCTAATGACACTGGTGCACGTAAGAGACAATATGGTGGTGGGCACTACACACCCTATCCTAAGAAAAAAACAGATAAACAGGACACAAAACTCTTCGACATTTCACTACGTCAGGGGGCTTCTTCTGAAAAAGGTGGTGGTTATAGCTCACAGACCAAGTACACAAAGCATTACAATTGCTAAATTAAGAAAGTCGCACCAATAATACACCTATTACACCCCAACCTTCACCTTTGGGAGGTGCTTCAAATAATATTTCAATCAACAACACACTTACCAACGCAACATCTCAACTTAATTTTCCTAATCCTCTAAATTTAGCCAACTCACTATCTCTCACCCAATCACAAGTTTGCAAGAAACAAAGCACCCTTGATTCCCACATCATCCCAAGTGTAACACCTACCTTAAATTTTCCCATACCAGGGACACTACCACCCCACACTTAGGACTGGATGTCCTAAACCTCACTCCCTATCACTTCCCTGAACAAGATTTAAATGTGTTAAAACTCGGGCTAAGCTTCTGCCCGTCACAAAAAATTGACAAATATGAGACGATTAACGATGTCTATATTATCACTCGTAATCTCACCTATAAATTCCTATTCGACCAAGATCGAATGAGAATTAAAGAGGAATGGGAATTCTCTGAAAGTATTAAACACTTCAAGATAGATGAATTTCGAGCACTTCGTGACCTAATGCTTTTATTAGATGAAAACAATGATACCAACCCTAGCAACAGTCTTACATCAACACCTACAACTCCCTCTATATCTTCAGTCACTAAATTTAAACCTAAATCCCAACAATTCCCTGATTTATCCCAAAATCCCCAGATTTGGACCTTTTTACAAAATGTTGTGAGTGACGTCAAGTGGACGGACATCCCCTTTAGAAAAAACAATCTAACTTCAACACAACGCCAAGCCATTTTGAAAATACAGAATCATCCTGATGTCATCGTCAAATCCGCCGATAAAGGGGGTAACATAGTTCTCATGACTAGATTCTTTTATGAAACAATGTGTTTAAAGATCTTGTCCAATAAAGATTGGTACCGACAAATCCCCTTATCGTGCACCACATTTTTCAGGGACCAATTTGTTCACATTATTGGTGACGCCTTCTCAAAAGGCCTAATCAATAAATATACCTACGACTACCTGAATGTTCGGTCTCCCAGGGTGGTGACATACTTCCTAAAGTGCATAAGGACCCGGTGTCGCCCCCTGGGCGACCGATTATTTCAGGTATCGGTAGTCTGACAGACAATGCCAGCAAACTTGTGGACGCTACATTAATGCCTCATGTCACGGCCCTACCATCATATACTACACTTTAGATCTACTCAAACAAATTAAAGGGTTACCGGTCCCTCCTGACTCCCTGCTCGTGACCTTGGATGTGGAGGCTTTGTACTCCAGCATCCCTCACGAGCAGGGAGTCGAGACGGTCCGCACCTTCTTATATGAGGAGGACCATCACCACTGGAACTATGATGACTTTATTTTGAAATTACTCAATTTTATTCTGACCCACAATTGCTTTGAATTTATGGGTTCCCACTACCTCCAGGTGCAGGGCGTAGCCATGGGCACCTGTTGTGCCCCTGGCTACGCCAATCTGTACCTGGGGGGGTGGGAACGCTACCTGTTTTCTCGAGAACAATTTTCAGACTTCATAGATCAAATTCTGATTTGGAAACGCTATATAGATGATATTTTCATCATCTGGACAGGTACTCAAAACACTTTACAACAATTTATACAGATTTTAAATACAAATCATTTTAATCTAAAGTTTACATATCACTGTGATGTCAGAACTACCATTTTTTTGGATCTTGAGATATACAAGGATGATAATAACACCTTATCAACAAATCTATTTCGACCGAGTCCGGCGGACAATCCAATCGTGTGGGCCTCATCGTTCAGCGGACTTTTCCAGTCGAAAATCTGACGGACTTTAGATTTGGAACATGCTTCAAATCTTTACGTCTTAACTCCGTCAGACCCAGAAATCCGCTCGTCTGTATGCTAGTCCGACGGACAAAAACCGACGCTAGGGCAGCTATTGGCTATTGGCTATCAACTTCCTTATTTTAGTCTGGTGTACATCATCAGGTACGAATCCGTCAGACTTTGGTGTGATCGTGTGTAGGCAAGTCTGTTCCTTAAAAAGTCCATCGGAAGTCCGTCAAAAGTCTGTCGAAAGTCCGTAGGAAAGTCTGTCGGACCAGTGCGGTCGAAAAGTCCACCCGTGTGTACGCGGCCTTACTCTCTCATAATGGTCATTGGAAGTTCAACATGGCACCCCATGGCAAAGAACTCTCTGAGGATCTGAAAAAAAAGTATTGTTGCTCTACATAAAGATGGCCTAGGTTATAAGAAGATTGCCAAGACCCTGAAACTGAGTTGCAGCATGGTGGCCAAGACCATACAGTGGTTTAACAGGACAGTTTCCACTCAGAACAGGACTCGCCATGGTCGACCAAAGAATTTGAGTGCACATGCTCAGCATCATATCCAGAGGTTGTCTTTGGGAAATAGACGTATGAGTGCTGCCAGCATTGCTGCATAGGTTGAAGGGGTGGGGGGTAAGCCTGTCAGTGCTCAGACCATACGCCACACACTGCATGAAATGGGTCTGCATGGCTGTTGTCCCAGAAGGAAGCCTCTTCTAAAGATGATGCACAAGAAAGCCCGCAAACAGTTTGCTAATCACAAGCAGACTAAGGACATGGATTACTGGAACCATGTCCTGTGGTCTGATGAGACCAAGATAAACTTATTTGGTTCAGATGGTGTCAAGTGTGTGTGGCGGCAACCAGGTGAGGAGTACAAAGACAAGTGCACCTTGCCTACAGTCAAGGATGGTGGTGGGAGAGTAATGTTCTGGGGCTGCATGAGTGCTGCCAGCACTGGGGAGCTACAGTTCATTGGGGGGACCATGAATGCCAACATGTACTGTGACATACTGAATCAGAGCATGAGCCTCTCCCTTTGGAGACTGGGCCACAGGGCAGTATTCCAACATGATAACGACCCTAAATACACCTCCAAGATGACCACTGCCTTGCTTAAGAAGCTGAGGGTAAAGGCGATGGACTGGCTAAGACCCTGAAACTGAGCTGCAGCATGGTGGCCAAGACCATACAGTGGTTTAACAGGACAGTTTCCACTCAGAACAGGACTCGCCATGGTCGACCAAAGAATTTGAGTGCACATGCTCAGCATCATATCCAGAGGTTGTCTTTGGGAAATAGACGTATGAGTGCTGCCAGCATTGCTGCATAGGTTGAAGGGGTGGGGGGTAAGCCTGTCAGTGCTCAGACCATACGCCACACACTGCATGAAATGGGTCTGCATGGCTGTTGTCCCAGAAGGAAGCCTCTTCTAAAGATGATGCACAAGAAAGCCCGCAAACAGTTTGCTAATCACAAGCAGACTAAGGACATGGATTACTGGAACCATGTCCTGTGGTCTGATGAGACCAAGATAAACTTATTTGGTTCAGATGGTGTCAAGTGTGTGTGGCGGCAACCAGGTGAGGAGTACAAAGACAAGTGCACCTTGCCTACAGTCAAGGATGGTGGTGGGAGAGTAATATTCTGGGGCTGCATGAGTGCTGCCAGCACTGGGGAGCTACAGTTCATTGGGGGGACCATGAATGCCAACATGTACTGTGACATACTGAATCAGAGCATGAGCCTCTCCCTTTGGAGACTGGGCCACAGGGCAGTATTCCAACATGATAACGACCCTAAATACACCTCCAAGATGACCACTGCCTTGCTTAAGAAGCTGAGGGTAAAGGCGATGGACTGGCTAAGTATGTTTCCAGACCTAAACCCTATTGATCATCTGTGGGGCTTACTCAAACGGAAGGTGGAGGAGCGCAAAGACTCTTACATCCACCAGCTCCGTGATGTGGTCATGGAGGAGTGGAAGAGGACTCCAGTGGTAACCTGTGAAGCTCTGGTGAACTCCATGCCCAAGAGGGTTAAGGCAGTGCTGGAAAATAATGGTGGTCACACAAAATATTGACACTTTGGGCCCAGTTTGGACATTTTCACTTAGGAGTGTACTCACTTTTGTTGCCAGAGGTTTAGACATTAATGGCTGTGTGTTGAGTTATTTTGAGGAGACAGCAAATGTACACTGTTATACAAGCTGTACACTCACTACTTTACATTGTAGCAAAGTGTAATTTCTTCAGTGTTGTCATGTGACAAAATATAATAAAATATTGTCAAAAATGTGAGGGGTGTACTTACTTTTGTGAGATTATATATATATATATATATACACACACACATTATATATATAGGACCAAAATACTATGTCTCTTCAATTATGAAAAAGACATACCCCTCCTCCATTAAGTCAGCTCCCTCAGTGAGTTCATCTTGGTCTTCTGTCAGCTTGTAGAGTGATTCTTAAAGCTTGGACCACATCAGCTGCATGAACAGTTTCTATTGTAAGGAAAGAGCTGAAGTCTTTTATGTACACAGAAAGGCTGTATGTAATTATAAAAAACCCTTGGTCTTACCAAGGGTGTTTTCATCAGATATATGTTCATGGAGAGTGCACATTCCACTTCGGAGATATCCATGCTTATGTCCTCTTTCCAATACACTAAATGGTACACTAAGGCAAACCCAACTAATGCTCTGGGCAGACTGAAAATCCAGTAAACAGCCTGTTAATGTTAACTTAGTTTCTGTTATTCCAGAAGACTGGAACCTGTGAGCTTTCTAAAATTATCAATTTGTCACTCTAATAATTTTTGCTTCCCTACTGGTATGATTGTTTAGTTTATTATTGTTTCTTTTATGCATGCTTTATTGCTGCTGTTATTGACTCACGTTCATGGTGATATGACTAGTGAACAGGTGTGTATATTCTTTAAAGTTTCAGGCCTGTTACCAGGGAGCCTGACCAGTGGCCCTTCACTCCTTGATGGCAATTGACTGTCTGGTGGGGGGTCCTTCCACCCATGGTTTTCTCTAAGTTATTGTAGCATTCACACCTTATTTCCTAAATTCTGTTACTGGAGTAGGATTTACTCGAGGGATAATTGATATTGGCTCCCAGATTACTACATATCATACTACTTACCTTTTTGTTACCCTTTTGATGATATTATTTTTGTAACATCACTTTTGTAATATAGCATGGTGTATTATTGTCTATTGCCATCTTCCAATGTCTTCTTAAGGAAGTTTACATGTAAAATTGATAACAAGTTCAAAAATTTAAAGAAAAAAAACACAGCAGGAAGTGAGGGGAGATTTCTACAAAGTAATGTAGATCCTTGCTTAGACAGTTGTCACTGAAACAATTGTTTCCATTGTATGATTTTCCATTTACTCCTCTATTTAAGTGAAAACTCACAGTTTTAGATTTTTGTCCGATTTTTAGTTCAAGTGAATTGTCACCTGGACAAATAGAATAGGTGAATATTCCCATGAGGACACAGACAGCTATAAAAACCTGACAGAGCTTTCTACTTTATCCAAAATAGAAAATCAGTTTAGATACACTTTAATTGATACAGTGGTAGAGTTTATGGCCACACTTATTAACCACTTGCGGACCGCCAACCATACATTTACTCACAGCAGAAGCCCAGCGGTGGATACCATGGACTCGAAGTCTGCTGGCACCCACCGATTACAGAGGACACAGGCAGAACGGCAATCTGCCTATGTAAACAAGGTAGATTGTCATTCTGTCAGAAGGGAAGGTATTGATCCTGTGTTTCTGCAAAGCAGAAACACGGATCTTTGCCTTCCCCTAGTCAAAGCACCTCCCACACAGTGCATAAGCACAGGCTAGGCACATAGTTAACCCTTTGATCGCCCCTGATGTTAACCCCTTCCTAGTCAATGTCATTAGTACAGTGACACTGCATATTTTTTAGCACTGATCACTGTATTAGTGTCACTGGTCCCCAAAAAGTGTCAGTTAGGTGTCCGATTTGTCCGCCGCAATATCACACTTCCATTATAAGTCGCTGTTTGCCGCCGTTACTAGTATAAAAAAAAAAATCCCATTGTAGATGCTATAAATTTTGTGCAAACCAATCAATATACACTTTTTGGGATTTTTTTTACTGAAAACAGGTAGCAGAATACATATCGACCTAAACTGATGAGGAAATTAGATTTTTACATTTTTTTTTTTGATTGGGTATGTTTTATAGCAGAAAGTAAATATTTGATGGTCAACATGAACTGGGACAGATCAGCTCAAGATCGATATTTACAAATTTTAACAATTCAAGTCTAATGTTTAACAACATTTAACAACATTTTATATTCTGTTAATGTTTTCTGGTCTCCCTCACTTTATTTTGAATGTCCACTCATCTTTCAGGCACAAATATTAGTTAAAAGCATTTTAAGATTACATTTGCTAATGTCTCAGTACACATACAGTATGTCTGAACAGTGAAAACATCTCTTTGCTACAATGTTACTTAGAGCCATTTTTAATAGCTTGCCTGCAAGTGTCTCCATTATCATCCTTGATACATGAAGGAAATATAGTACTCTTTCACAGCTGCAGCAGCCACTTTGTTATTTTTTTTTTTTTTCACCTAAAGCAGAACTAAAGTTCACTGCAGGTATTCACTGCAAGCAAGTAGGCTTTTTAGGCTTCATGTACACTGCTGTTGGTAAACGGATGTTTAGGAGCAATTGGGTGTTTTTTTTCAGTTGCTGCTGAACTCTCCTCTATGTTATCTTATCAGTATATGTACACAGGGTCGTTTATAGCCGTTTCTAGGCAGTTGAGTTTAGAAGCATTTTTTGGAAAGCAAAAAAATGCTTTCATAATGGATGTTCAGAGGCATTTGAAACACCAAACGCCTGTAACAGCTTGTTAACGTGGCTAACGCAAATGCGGCTAAACGCGGCATGTAAACACGGCAAAACGTACGTTTTTAAACGTCGGTTACTATCTGTCAAGAGAGGTTGTAAAATGTCCCGTGTACATTAAGCCTTACTGTAGAAGAAACGTGCAGGGTATTTTCTGAAATAAAAGGCATTTACCTGCCTTCTCTCAGCATTCCCCAGCATTTAAAGAACTCCAGCTTTTCTTCCCCAAAACAACATATGCATTGCACATGTAAATGATTCACAACCCCAGTGTCAGTTTGTGTGTAACTTACAGTGCCTTGAAAAAAGTGCTCATACCCAGGGCCAGAGTAACATAGGGGCTATTGGAGCTCCAGGCCCCTTCCTCAATATAGGCCCAAAACACAGAGCAACAGCGGCCTGGACATCGCTTCCTCGGCAAGTCCATTCTGGCTTCACTGTAACCAGGGCTTTTTTTTCAGCCAGCCCTGTACTGGCCACTAACAACTGTCACGTCTATACACAGAAGTTCAGCTTCTGTGTTCACATGTGACAGCGATTCTTTTAGGCGGCTGGAGTAAATCTTTCCTGCCTTGCACATTTCTTTGAGAGCAGAGGGGGGCAGGGTATGTACACAGACACTCTGCTCTGGTCTGGTGGTGGTCTGGTAAGTTCCTCTTGAAGCCCGCACGTTGATTTGTCCACCGCAATGTCGCAGTACTGCTAAAAATCACAGATTACTGCCATTACTAGTAAAAAATAAATAAATAATAAAAATGCCATAAATCTATCCCCTATTTTGTAGACGCTATAACTTTTGCACAAACGATCAATATATGCTTATTGCAATTTTTTTACCAAAAATATGTAGAAGAGGACATATTGGCCTAAACAAATGAAGCAATTTGTTTTTTTTTTTTATTTTGGATATTTATTATAGCAAAAAGTAAAAAGATATTGTTTTTTTTTTTATTTTTAAATTGTCACTCTTTTTTTGTTTATAGTGCAAAAAATAAAAACAGCAGAGGTGATCAAATACCACCAAAAGTAATCTCTATTTCTACATTGCTCGACTGTGTAATTGTCAGTTAAAGTGATGCAGTGCCGTATCGCAAAAAATGGCATGGTCATTAAAAGGGCAAATCAATCCAGTCTTTGGTTAATGGGGGAATTGTGTGGAAGAAAGAGTGAAATATGGATAGGAGTTATATATTTTTTTTTTGGCACTCATATACAGACCTAGTGTTTCTGTAATTGTACAACACTGTATATGGCAGGTCTGCCTTAATTCCAGGTAATATCTAGTTACTACCGAAAAACAGAAAATTGTATCAAATACTTACCATAATTTTCCTTTCCTGACCCCAAACCATGGCAGCATACTAGTGATAGAGCTCACCTCTTGACCACTCCCTCAGGGCCAGTGAATAGCATATATAAAGGCATAGTTAGCCGCTACCTCGTTCTTTGTAACAAGCCGCATACTGAAACTTACTGTACAAGGGTATGTCTTTTTAAGAAAGGAAAATTACAGTAAGTATTTGATACAATATTCAGATTTTCCAACGCCAACATGGCAGCATACTAGTGATAAATAGCTGACAGGGTGGGTACTGCTTAAACAATTTTAGTTTTATTTACAATGTAAGAGAAGATTGGATTGTTCTTCTCCTGAAGTCTACAGATGATAAGGCACCCGGATCTACCCTATAATGCCTTAGGAAGGTATTTTGAGAGGACCATGAAGCTGCTCTGCAGATGGTCTCCATCGACACATTTGAAAGGGCCACCCACGATGCTGCTACCGCCCTGGTAGAGAGTGGGCAGTCACCCTTGAAGAGAGTTTACACCATCTTGCCCTGTACGTTCTGTGAATCAGCTTGATGATCCAATTTGCCAAGGTTCTTGAGGTAGCCTCCTTTCCTTTGAGTTTTCCCACTGGGATTATGAAGAGCTTATCCGAGCATCTGAAGGGAGCGGTGGCTGACAGGTATTTCCTTAAGGTTCTTCAAACATCCAGCTCATGTAGTCTGCCTGAATCTTCTTCCAGGAAGTTTGATAAAGCCAAGATGCTTGTTTTAGCACAAAATGGTCTACTGGACGTAGTTCCACTCGATCTGAGAAAAAGGTAATATGTCTATCTGATGCTCCCAGGGCCTGAAGTTGAAACACTCCCCTACCTGAAGTCATTGCCGTCAGAAATACAGCTTTTTGTGTAATGTCCCACAACGAACACTGCTCAGTCGAAGCAAAAGGATGGCCGGATAGAAAGCCCAGCAGCACAGACAGATCCCATTGGGGAAAGACTCTCTTTCTAGGTGGTTTGATTTTAATGACCGCCTATAGGAACTGCAGTACTAACCGGTCTTCAGCCCATTTGATTTTTGTCACTGCTGAGATGGCCAACACTCACACTTTGAGTGAGCTCAGGCCAAGGCCCATGTCCAATCCTGATTGAAGAAAATCTAGGACAGCTGAAAGTTCCCGTCCCACCAGGAAATTTTAAAACTTGTCCAAAACCTTGGCATATACTTGATTTGTGGCTCTTAATAGAGTAGAGACTACCCTAGAAGATCATTCTAGGCTCTCCAGCTTCTTCCTCTCAACAGCCATGCTCGCAGCTCCAGTCTGTGCATGCATGGATGCAGGAAGTCTCCCTGAATCAGAAGGCGTGGGAACACCAGGAGGGGTACTGGTTGTTGTATGCTGAGATGTACTGCCAGCGGAAACCAGGGTCACTGCAGCCAAAATGGAAGAATCGTCATGACCATCATGTTCTCCTTCAGCAGCCTCAAGAGGAATCTAATTATCAGAGAAACCGGGGGAAAGGCATAGGCTAGGGCACAGTTCCAAGGCGCAACTAGAGCATCCGTCCCCTCTGCCTGAGGATGCGGGAATCGGGACAGAAATCTCAGGAGTTTGCAGTTGCTAGGAGCAAAGAGATCCATTTGGGGTTTGCCCCACATGTGAACCAGCTGGGTAAAGACTTGGGGGTGTAGAGCCCACTCGTTGTGGTCCGGAAATGCGCGAGAAATGGCGGTCTGCCTGCAGATTCAGCTTCCCAGGTAGATAGACTGCCCTTAGAGCCTGAACATGATTCTCTGCCCGGGACATTATGGACTTCACCTCCTTCAGAAAGATGCTGCTGTGGGTTCCTCCCTGGCATTGTATATAAGAAACTGCCGCCCTGTTGTCCATCTGCATCATGACTGATTTGCCCTGGATCTTGTGCTGGAAGGCCCTGAGAGACAAGAATGCTGCTTGAACCTCTAGTACATTCGAGACTCTGCCTTTGGCTAGGAATCTCCACCTGTCCTGAACAGACTGTCCTTCGCAGCGTGCCCCCCAGCTGACCTCGCTGGCATCTGTTGTAACAATGGTCCAGTCTAATGGACCTAAGGAGCACAGTTTCTTCAGGGTCTCCTTCTTCAGCCACCACTGTAGGCTCCTCCTCATACTGAAAGATACTGTTATCAGTTGTGTTAGGAACTGTTTCCTCCACTGTGCATGGAACCCTTGCTGGAACTGCCACATGTGCCAATGTGCCCAAGGGAGCATGGGAATGCTTGAGGACATGGTGCCCAACAGGCTGAGACACTGGGATTCCGACAGGTGGGTAGATGTTGCCGCTCTCAGGACCCTGTTCCTGACTGTCAATGCCTTTGCTGGGGGATTGAGACCGAGGCATTGGTTGTATTGAAGAGTTCCCCCAGGTATACCAATTGCTGGGTTGGGGCAAGCTTGCTCTTCTTGATGTTGATCATCCAACCGAACTTCTGTAAGGTGTCAATAAGGATCTCCCTGGGGCTAATACTGCAATGAGAACCTTTGTAAATGTTCTGAGGGACATGCATAGGCCAAAGGGCAGGCTGGTAAATTGCAGGTGTGTGCGACCAATGGCAAACCTGAGATACCTCTGAAAAGAGGGCAGGATTGGGACATGCAGATAGGGATCCTGTAGCTCCAAGGAAAGAATCCAGTCGCCTGGTTGTACTGCCTGAATGATTGTGTGGATGGACTCCATCTTGAATCTTTCCAGAAGGATAAAGCGGTTAAGCCTTTTTTAGATCTATGACTAGACGCCAGCCTCCATCCTTTTTGCGGACCATGAACAGGGTGGAGTAAAACCCGGGATCTCTTTCTGAAGATGGAAACTGTATCA
This sequence comes from Aquarana catesbeiana, assembly GCF_042186555.1. Classification (NCBI taxonomy): domain Eukaryota; kingdom Metazoa; phylum Chordata; class Amphibia; order Anura; family Ranidae; genus Aquarana; species Aquarana catesbeiana. The sequence goes on along the minus strand of NC_133325.1, from coordinate 247,634,468 downwards.
CGGCTTGCTATACTTGCAAGGTTTGTACATATTGTAGCAGAACTGCTGCCTTCTGTGGAGCCTCCGGGATCTTGGTGGGAGAGAAATGATCCGGGGGAGGGGTGCTGTATAACTGCCAGAAATGGCCCCTGATGACTGTTGCCTTCACCCATAGATCTGTGCAATTCTCCACAAAATATGCCAGCCTGAATCCTACTGCAAATGTGGCTTTGGTAGGCTCTTGCGGGACTTTCATGGCTTTTTGCCTGTGTGCCCTGAGAAAGGTAGATTGGGTACCCTTCCATCCACCACCTGACCCTCTGGTTTGTCTGTTGGATCTCTGCTCCCTGAACCTGGAGGAATGAGATCGCTTAGGAAAATATCTTGCTCGCCTCTGCTTCCTGTCCTGTGGAAGTATGCCTGGCTTGCCCCCCGATATTCTTAAGATGGCCGCTTCCATCTTTCTGCCGAATAAGGCCTTGCCATCGAAAGGGATCTTGCACCAATTCTGTTTCAATGATCAACAGCCCAAGGTTTAAACCATAGGGCCCTTTTAGCTGTGACGGAGTGTTCAGCCCTGGCTGAACACTTGATCGTGTCTATAGCCGCTTCACTGATGAAATCGGATGACACCTTGAGTTCTTCTAGAACCCCCTCTTTTATGGCTGACTCAACATTTTGAATTCAAATCTTCAGGGCGCTGGCCACCGAGGTGAGGGCTGGACGACAGGCTGCCCCAGCCACTTGATAGATTCTCTTCAAATCTAGATCTATCCTCCTGTCCATTGCATTTTTAAAGGAGGTTGAATCCTCCATTGAGAGGGTAATGTTCTTGGCCAACATGACAACTGCTGTGTCCACTGCCAGAGGGGAGTCAAGAGAGTCTACATCTGCCTCCTGCAGAGGATACAGCTTATGCAGCCTATTGAATGAGAACCTTTTCTCTGTGTTCTGCCATTCTTGCTTAATGATGCCCTTAATTTCCTCCATGAAAGGAAAGAAGGATTGGCGCTTTTGGGGGAAAGGAAAATAGGATTTTCCCTTTTTGGGGGCTTTCTCTTCTGCCCATGCAATGGCCTGCTTAATTGCCTGGATATATGGATCCACCAGGAAGAAGCTAAATCCGATCTGGCCCAGATCACTCCCTGAAGAAGTGGAACTGCTGTGCAGACTCTGCCGAGACAGCTACCTGCTGAGGTTCCTGGTTGATCCTCCATCAGAGCTTCCTGGCTGGGGCCACTAATGGGCTGTCTGGCTGGAATAATGGACTTGACCTCAGAGATGGAGTCTCACACCACCTTCTTCAGTAAGGTTGACACTTGTGCAGTCTCCTGCTCTCTGTTCACAGCAAACTTTTCCTGGAAGCCCCTGCACACTAGCTTGTTGGACATTGGGGCTGCTCCACAGGCCCAGCAGGTCTTTTTATTGGGGTGCTGGTATTGCTCAGAAAAAGAGGAGCCGTGCCACCTATTTTTTTACTTCCTTTTGAAATGGGAGCAGTGCCTATGGCTGCGATCTCCTGAGGAGTGTCTTTCTTCTCTGGCTCTGGCTCTAGATCTTTGAAATGAATCAAAGCAAACCACAATAAGAACACACTCTTTTTTTTTTTTTTTTTTGCAACAATCTGCAAAATTACCCAATACGGTGGTCCCCTTAAGGTTTGAGGGTCTTGTGTACATGGTGACTGACTCATGGCTGGAGGGTAAGTGAGGAGGCCAGCTGAAAAGGGGAAAGCTAGGAAGAGAAGGACAGCATTTTGAGAACACAAAAAAAAATACTTGAAAATAAAAAATGTGTTTTTTTTGTAGTACTTGTGGAGGGAACAATCCACAGGAGAGAGGTCTGCCTAACAGATAGAGGCTAGTTGTCTGCCTGCCATTCTAAGCAGACTAAGCCTATTAATAGATCTGGGGAAGGCCAAGGACCTCCCCCCCAGACCCATACATCCACTTGCTAGCAAAATATCACCTTTTTGCCTACACCTAAGATGGGGGGCGGAGCCTACGCCAACCATTGAGCATGCTCGACCCGCACCGGGCCTGATGATATCATTACAGGGCCCCCTAGTAAGAAAAGGAGCATAGTCCTATAGGGTGTATGGAGCAGCCAAACAAAACGTGCTTCATCCCTCAGGATGGCACAAATGCCGAGCCACCACAAGGACCTAAGAGGGAAAGAAAAAAGAAAAGAAGACAAATGGTAAGACAAATGGGGAACAAAAGAAAAAAAGGGACAGCATACCCTAAATAGCACAAGTGGCCAAAACAAATTAAATAAAAGCAATAGCTGCCCCCCTCCCCACACACACACACACGCACACACACACCTCTGCCCACAGTCACTTAGTAAATGGCAGATTTTGTTCCAAGTGAGGAAACACTGCAGGCCCCATCAAGACCCACAGAAGGGGCTCCCTAGGCTATAGCACATGCAGCAGCCCAAGCCTGGGACCTCATACTGGGAGAGGCAGAGGTGGGGACATAACACTGCTTACTTCATCACTGGTGTGTAGGGGTATGAGGAAAAAAATAAGAAGAAGGTGGCAGCTAACTATGCCTTTATTTATGCTATTTACTGGTCCTAAGGGAGTGGTCAAGAGGCGGAGCTCTATCACTAGTATGCTGCCATGTTGGCATCAGTAAATTATATTTATTGCAGTGTGTGTATATGTATATATATACACAGTATATACGCACTATATTCCATACAGAGTGTGTCTGCACTCCTAAACCCTGTACGTAACGCACGTCTGAACCCTGCACTCTATACGTAACGCACATCTGAACCCTGCACTCTGTCTGTAATGCACTTCTGAACCCTGCACTTTGTACGTAACGCACATCTGAACCCTGCACTCTGTACGTAAAGCAAATCTGAATCCTGCACTCTGTAACTCTGTACATAATGCACTCCTGAACCCTGCACTCTTTCTGTGTAGTCAGAGCTGGGGCTATCAATAGGCAAACTAGGCAGCCGCCTAGGGTGCAGCCATGGCCTGTCACCTCCTCATCCCCAGTGAATATTGCCTCTGGAGCCACCATCCCTCCTCTGCACATGCCGGTGTACCTGCACACAGTGAAAGTGAGATCCCCGTGTAGCAGCAAGATCAGTATCCCATGAAAGAACGTATCCACTGCTGCGACTGCAGCTCCGGTTTAAGGCTAAACAAGCTGAGCATGGAGATGCTGCCACCCTTTACATGCCGATGTTAACGGGGCATACAGGCTGGAACAGAGTACAGCAACGGGCACACAGGCTGGAACAGAGAACAGCACAGGGCACACAGGCTGGAACAGAGAAAAGCACGGGGCACACAGGCTGATTTAACCTGTTGAATGACAAATGGCCAGTTCTTATCCCCAGGAATTTCACAGGGGCTATAGCATGAAGATGGGGTGGGGGCAGTCTTAGAGAGTGTGGTGGTCCATCAGTGGGGGGCTGTAATAAGTAGTTGGAAGAGTGGAGATCTATCAGTGAGGGGCAGGGGTTTTATTGGTGGGGGGCAGTAGTTAAGGGGGGGTTGGGATCTGGTAGTGGGGGAGGCGTTAGTTGGTGGAGTGGGTGGACATTAGTTGGTGGGCTGGGGGTCTGTGAGTGAGGAGTGGGGGGGACAGTAGTTGGGGATTGTGGGGGTCTGTCAGTGGGAAGTCGGGGGCAGTAGTTGGGGACATTGGGGGTCTGCAGTGGGGGGGCATTAGTTTGTGGGGTGCGGGGTCTGTCAGTGGGGAGTGGGTGGGCAGTAGTTGAGGTAGTGGGGTTCTAGTAGTGGGGGAGGCATTAGTTGGTGGAGTGGTACCAGACAAGATCATTCACTGGACAATGGTGATCGCCGCTCGCTGCAGCTGATGTCAGCCCACAGCCCTGATAGCCGCTTGTCATTGCCCATCTGCATTGAACGCATGGGGTGGAGATGTCAGTGTGGCCAGTCTGCAGAAGTGTACCAGAGGAGGAGAGCGAATGTCCACTGCGGGACACTGTGCAAGGGGCTGCAAGCCAAGATGGAGGAGTTCAGATGTGGGGTGGAGAGGCAGCTGGAAGATGTGCTGCGCCTGGTGGGAGCCCTCTCCCGGTCCATCAGTGACCTGCAGTACGAGAACTGGAGGCTGTGAAAGCAGGTGGACAAACTCAGCTGCTAAAGGAACCATTGAAGTACTGAGATGGGTGGTAGGACTGATCAGGGATGGACAGATCAGGTACTCTAGCCATGTGCTGCTCACTGTGTCCAGCAATGTGGCTCAGGTCAGTTCAATGAGGGGGCAACACACATCACAAGGGGGTATAGACAGGGCCGGGGGTTAGACTAATTTGCACCCTTTCTATACTGTATAGAGGTATAAAAAGTATATTTTAGAGGTATAGAAGTTTAATTTGTTTTTTTGGGGGAGGGGGTGCAAGTAGCTGGTCTTGCCCAGGATGCAAAATAGTCTAGCACCTGCCCGATGTGTAGTTTACTTCTGAACCCTTCAAGAGGCTGCAAACCCTGTTAAAAAAAGAAACCTGTAAGACAAAGGCATAATGAGCTAGTATGCATTGCATTATTAAATACTTACCTTAGAACGAAGCTGTTGAAGCGGAGCCCGCACGCCACTGAGACGGCTGACATTTCCCCTGGAGTTTCTTCCGGGTTTGCGGGTTCCAGCACTGTGATTGGCCGGAGCTGCGATGACATCACTCCCGTGCACAGGCGCCGTTCACGGCACGGGGCTCGGAAGGAACGGCTCCCGTTACCGTTCCTTCAGAGCGCATGCACCAGTGTCACTGGCTGCGTGTAATGTAAATATCTCCTAAACAGTGCAAGTTTAGGAGATATTTTCACTACCTATAGGTAAGCCATGTTATAGGCTTACCTATAGGTAAATGTAAGCAGAGGAAGTTTACTTCCTCTTTCAGTCTGTATGTAGTGCACTCCTGAACACGACACCCTTCTGATGCATTATGCAATCCCCCTGTGGGGGTGGAGGTTGGTGGGAGTGTATAGGGGGGGCATGATTAAGTACCTGAAAACTATTTCTTGAAAAAAAAGGGCTGGGACAAGGGGTGGGCAGGAGGAATGGCTGCTCTGGGCACTCTGGTATCATGTGAGGTAGGGGGGCACTACAAGGGGATTGTGGGTTAAGAATTGTTCTAGGAGGGGGAATTTGGGTAGATATGTTAGGAGTGGGGATTTAAGGGGATTTGTGTTATGAGGGGGGATGGGGGAAGAGGATTTGTGCTAGAAGGGGGGAATTGAAGGGTTTGTGCTAGGAGGGGAAATTTGGGGGAGAGGTGGATTTGTGCTTGGAGGGGGGGATTTGGAGTAGGGGGAAGATGTGTACTCGGAGGGGAAATTTGTGCTAAAAGGGGTGATTTTTTGTTTTAGTGGGGGGATATGTGCTAAAGGGATTTGGAGAATGGGGGATGCAAAAATGTGTTCTGGGAGGGGGATTTCAGTGGGGGGGATTTGTACTGGGAGGAGGGGTAATTTATGCTTAGAGGATAAGCATGCAGATTAGTGCTCAATTTTTTGGGCAGGGATTTTTGCACATAAGGCTCATACATCTTGGGGGGGTGCAGTTTGGCATGTTTGCTCTGGGCTCTAGATGACCCCTGTGGCATTCCCCCGTGACGTCAGAGGGGAATGCCACAGGGAAGTCCCCGTCAAGTCCTGTGCATCAGAGGGTGCGGGGTCACCGGGTGGCTCCGCCCTCCATTATTTAAGAACCGTCAGAAGACGAGAAGCGTCACACAGCGGGAGCCTCCCATCATGGTGGATGCGGAGCGGGCCGAGAAGAAGAAGGGAAGAAGACGCCGCGGAGGAAGATGCCGGACGAGAACACTGGAGGAAGAACCAGAAGAACCAGAAGAAGAAGAAAATGGAGGAAGAAACCGAAGGAAGATAGAAGATAGAAGAAAGAAGATAGAAGAAAGAAAAAGCATTTAAATAAAGGAATTGTCAAAAACTGTCTCTTGTCATTTTTAACATTTTTGACAGTTTTTTTGTGAAATGGTAGGGGTACTTTTGTACCCCCTTACCATTTCACAAAGGGGGGGCCGGGATCTGGGGGTCCCCTTGTTAAAGGGGGCTTCCAGCTTCCTATAAGCCCCCCGCCTGCAAACCCCTACAACCACCGGGCAAGGGTTTTGGTGATGAGGCCCTTGTCCCCATAAACATGGGGACAAGGTGCTTTGGGGGGCTACCCCAAAGCACCCTCCCAATGTTGAGGGCATATGGCCTGGTACGGTTCAGGAGGGGGGCGCTCTATCCACCCCCCCTCTTTTCCTGCGACCTGCCAGGTTGCGTGCTCGGATAAGGGTCTGGTATGGATTTTTGGGTGGACCCCACGCCATTTTTTTTTTAAATTTTGGGGCGGGGTTCCCCTTAAAATCCATACCAGACCTGAAGGGTCTGGTATAGATTTTGAGGGGGACCCCACGCCATTTTTTAAAAAATTTTGGCCAGGGTTCCCCTTAATATCCATACCAGACCTGAAGGGCCTGGTATGGAATTTAGGGGGACCCCCACGCCATTTTTTTTTAAATTTTGGTTCAGAGTTCCATTGTGGGGAATTCCCATGCTGTTTTTATCAAAGAACTTTTATGTGTATTGTCGGAGTGGCAATTCATTAATAGCCGCAAGTACTTTTAAATGACTTTTTTTCCTTTTAAACCTAATTTTGCTGTCAGACTGTTCTAAACACGGGAAACATGAGCCCCTTTACAGGCATACTATAGACAACCCCCAGGTACGAAATTTAAAGGGATATTACACTTTTATTGTTTCACTTTAAGCATTATTAAAATCACTGCTCCTGAAAAAACAGCCATTTTTAAAACTTTTTTTGCATTGATCCATGTCCCCTGGGGCAGGACCCAGGTCCCCAAACACTTTTTATGACAATACCTTGCATATAAGCCTTTAGCACTTTTGATTATTCATGTTCGTGTCACATAAACTTTAACGGTGTTCGCGTGTTCAAACAAATTTTTGCCTGTTCGCATGTTCTGGTGTGAACCGAACAGGGGAGTGTTCGGCTCATCCCTAGCCACCACAAGTGGTGGGTAAGGAAGTCGAGATTGTAGAGAAAAGTTTAATGTAGCATACATGTCAAGGGGCTTCATAATCCAGAGCTCACCAAAAAAAGCCCACCAAAATGCTTGCACCAGGCCCATGATGCTCTTAATTCGACCCTGCTCATACCACTTGAAATTTTCCACATTTTGTCATGTTACAACCAAAAACGTAAATGTATTTTATTGGGATTTTATGAGACTAACACAAATTGGCACATAACTGTGAATGAATGGATGAATGAATGGTTTTCAATTATTTTTACCACCTTTCGCTGCAAATACAGCTGCAAGTCTTTTTGGGGATGTCTCTACCAGCTTTGCACATCTAGAGAGTGACATTTTTGCCCATTCTTCTTTGCAAAATAGCTTAAGCTCTATCAGATTGGATGAAGAGCATCTGTGAACAGCAATTTTCAAGTTTTGCAACAGATTCTCAATTGGATTTAGGTCGGGACTTTGACTGTGCCATTCTAACACATGAATATGCTTTGATCTAAACCATTCCATTGTAGCTCTGGCTGTATGTTTAGAGTCGTTGTTTTGCTGGAAGGTGAACCTCAACGTTCTCTGACTTCCTGTTTCCTTCCTTTGCCAGTACTGATACTACATATCCCATGATCCTTTGAGCCTCTGTAGTTTCAGGCTGGGCTATGGGAGTCACTTGTAGCAGCTCTGGGACTTGATGTGGGCGGATATAAGGGTAACTGTGAGTTTTTTAGGGGCCTTTATGTGCTTGGTGAAAGAAGAAGAATGGAATTATTTTATCTCTGCCAACACTCCATTCCTCTCTGCAGTGAATAGGGAAATAGCAGGAAGTGGAATTTTAGTCAGAAAATTAAAATGATTCTAAAGGCATTTTTTTTTTAAATAAAAAAACATGTTCTACTTCCCTGTAATGGTTTTACAGAGAGCAGCCCTGATCCCCCCCCCCACAACCCGCACAGAAAATGCATGGCTATGCCCACCAAACATGTGTCGCTCTCATGAAGCCATTTAAGCAGGGTTCACACCTGCATGTTTTTGAATAAATGGCAACCTGCAAACAAATCACATGCTTTGCTGTGTGGTTCTAAAATGCGCGGCAATGAAGGACACTCTTTCATTACCATTTAGGCTGCCTTTCTGAAAGCATGACAACATGCAAGAAAACGCATGCTTTGCCGTGTGTTTTGAAAACGCATGACAATTCTCATCACGTTTGCGTTACCATTCGTTCGCATTTGTCTATTCCGCAATAAAAAATGCATGCTTTGCTGTGTGTTTTGAAAATGCCCTGACAATGACACATATGTCACGTTTGTGTTACTATTTTTACTTTTACTATTTTAGGTTGTGCTTGGGTTGCCATTCTTTCACATCTGCGAGTGTCATGCATTTTCTGTGCTCCCAGATCAGCACAGCTAGCTTTCCCAGCAGGCTGTGTATGTGTGTATACATCATTTGCAGAGTCTCAAAGACTACAGAGGGGAGTGTTTTAGGCTAGAGATGCAGCGGGAAGTGGCTGTGGAAGGGACAGAGTCTATCAGCAGGATATACAGAGTGCCACATGGTTCAAAGCCATAACTAAAACCAGAATATCAGGGAATCTACAGACAAGAGAGCACTGGCCAATGAAATTGGCCAAAAATCAGCACACAGAAGAAGATGGCTTCACAAGCGAGCGACAGGGATCGTTGGAGGAAAGGTTATTATTCCTTCCTTTAGTTCTGCTTTATTAGTGTATACAGTGTGTATATATATATATACACACGGTCGGATTTTCCAATGGAAAATGTTCGATGGGAGCTTGTTGTCGGAAATTCCAACCGTGTGCAGGCTCCATCGGACATTTTCCATTGGAATTTCCGTTACATAAAATTTGAGAGATGGTTCTCAAATTTTCCGACAACAAAATCTGTTCTCGTAAATTTCTGATTGTGTGTACACAATTCCAACGCACAAAGTGCCACGCATGCTCAGAATAAATTACGAGACGGAAGCGCTCGGACTGGTAAAACTATCGTTCATAATGGAGATAGCACATTCGCCATGCTGCAATTTTTTAAATAGTTTAATGCAGCGCATTCTCTTCTTCTTTATAATGCTAGAATAATGATGTTTTATAGAGCAGCAACGACAAAAGCCCGGAGCCACGAACGTTCCGATCCTGGAGGAGATTTAAGGCCTAAAATATGTCCTTTGAAGAGATGGTGGAGATGGTGGACATCTTGAAGAGGGCCGACTATGATGGGAAGTATGAACCTTACCTAAACCCAAATGTGAGAAAGGCCAAGATCATGACTAAATTTGTAAGGAGTCCGCGTCGGAATTTTGGGGTACGGCAATCCAAGGATCAACTGAGGAAATGCTGGTCAGACCTGAAAGTGAGGGAGCAGGATCAATACAGAAGGATCAAGAGAGTTCTTCAAAAAAGTAAGTAGTTGTTGTGTGTTCCTATAATTATTATTATTACTTGCATGCTGCTCCATGTGCTTTTCATTACTGTTGTACATTTTAAAATGGCAACTTTCATGTTCATGGGCACAGTAATTGGTCATAGGAAACATCATTCATTCGCCCGCTTATAAGATGTTTTTGGCAGATACAGGTTAACTACATTTGTTCAGGCCTATTTGTATTAAAAGAAGTTTGTTGTCTACATGGGTTTGTAACTAAAATGAAATGGAAACTTGATTCAGTGTAAGGAGAGGACACTCAGCAGCTGTTTACACATCTGGACGCAGGAGCACTAGTGTGGGACACCAGAACAACATTTTTAGGGTATCCCACACAGGTGCTCCGGTGGATAATAGGGGTGTCTCCATGTGTGAAAATTGTACAAAAAAGGTAAGTATTCCAGCTTTAGAAAGGAAATAAAAAATTCTTCAGCTTGGAACTCAAAACAGACAATTGTACAACACTTCCAAGCAATGTTTCATATTCCTATTTCTGCCCTCAAATATCGTTTGATATACAATACATAAAGATACAATTGTACCATTTTATCGTGTTTTTTTTATTTTAAAAACAAGTTTTAAAGTATTTTAAGCCAAATTTTGAAGATGCACATGGGTGTGTCAATATGTGCTATCTGCCATCACGGGATATCAATGTACACGTTTTGTGGGTGCAACCCCTTCCTCGCAACTGAAGTAGGTGAAAGGAAGTTCATTGATCACCCATTGACACGTTCATTGATCACCCATGATGGGAGCTAGCACATGTTGACATTAGGCATGGGATCAGGAGGAAAATCCCCATTTTGAATACCAATTTGTGTGCATCTTCAAAATTTGGCTTTTACAGGGGTGACATCACTTCATCTGATGAAGGTAATATCAACACAGTTTGGACATACTAATGTCTGATATTGCCCTCACTTTGTCAAAGTTGAACTTTGTAAGTTCCTGAGTTGTTTATGTTCAGTTTGGAAACATGCCTGTTTAACCAAAAAAAGGCTATTTCTAATGTGACCAAAAAAAAGTTATACAACAAAGATGTTGGTTTGTTCAAAAACCCTTTTGTAACGCACATGTGAATGTGCTTTTGAGTAAAATGTTTTCTATACTCAACAATTTGTGGCTTCTTATTTCAATTCTCAAAAGCAGTTTTTTTGTAGTAAGTTGGTGTTTACAGTGACAATGGGGGTTATTTACTAAAGGTAAATCCACTTTGCACTACAAGTGCACTTTCATTGCAATTTCAAGTGCACTTTTGCAGTGCACTTGGAGTGCAAAGTAAATTTTCCTTTAGTAAATAACTCCCACGGTGCTTTTTAATTTGCTACAATCATGCCATTTTCGTGACTACCAAAAAATCACTAAAGAAAGAAACACAAGCAGTAAATACAAGGAAATATTATTTCTGTTTATCCAAAAAAAATATTTTTTAAATGTTTCCTGATTGTGTGGCATATCAATGGCCCCCCTACCTGCAAAGTACTCCAGATATTTTTGTCTCACTTCGCGGAAGCTTTGGGGGGGCAAGCTAGGACGGCCTGCTTCAAGTGCCATCAGGGTTGAAGGATCAGGGAAGCCGGCCTCAGTCCCAACTAAGGCCACATAGTTTGTAGCATTTTTTCTAAGAAAATTGTGCATAATGCAGCAGGCAAGCATAATATGGCTGAGTTTATATTCCGCCATGTGGATTGGTGTCAGAAATAGGCAGAACTGGCTGGCCATTATCCCGAAAGTGTTCTCCACCACTCTTCTGGCTCTGGCCAGCTGGTAATTAAAACCCTCTGGTCCTGGGAATGGCCGCATAAGATGTTCCCCCAGCTCAAATGCTTCATCCGCGATGAAGACGAACGAGTCCTTCCACCATCCGATATCCGGCCATTTTTCCCCATGTCCACATACAGTAACTCATAACTAGCCAACACCACTGCCAACAACACAATACTATTAAACCCCTGGTAATTATAATAGTATGACCCCAAGTTGGGGGGTGGGACTATGTGGACGTGTTTCCCATCTATTGCCCCTCCGCAGTTGGGAAAGTCCCACCGCTGGGCAAAGTGGGATGCCACAGTCTGCCATTCCTGTGGCGTTGAAGGAAACTGTGGAGTCAAACAAGAAAAAAAATTAATACTTTTGCACATAACATTGCAATCAGATTAGACACAAACATTCTTGGCCAACATCAGTATAACATTTATTTTAAGGATTACTTAAAGACAAAAATATAAGGTCCACTTATCATATTCCTCACCCCCTCTGAAGGCCCATTGTAAAAATTTTAGGGGGGAGATGTTTTGGACAGGGAACCCTCTCCACTTCATTGAGAGCTGAATGCATAAATAATGTGTGTTTCTTTGGCCAGCCCCTCCTTACTTTACACTATTGGCAGCCCACTGGACAGGTAAGAAGTATCATAATACAAAATTATGAATACACATTGTACAAATTGAAGCACATTTTTACATTCTGCAATTACCTATCAAGATAATAGGAGAACAAAACGTTAAACAGTACCATTTGAAAGTATTCAGGCAGGACCTTTCATTACAAGCTTTGGTGCATTGATTCATAAATATGACCACAAAAGAGGTAGGTATAGTGTGTATGGGTTGGGCAAAGTCAGCAGATAGAGGATTGGTATGGGTTGACTTAGCAGTTGGGGGTAGGGAGGGTTCCAAATGATTTTGGGACCCCAAAAAAAGCCTCTGGCACTCTGCATGAATTTAAGCACACAAATAATATTTGTACACATTTTAGTGGGTGTTTAGGGTAAAGCACTACAATGGAGCTGACAAAATACATTGTTAAGTGACTAGGCTAGGTGTGTATGGGCCCAGGATAGCATGCTGGGGAGGTTAATAAAGGCAAATATGCATGAAGGACAAAAAAGGAAGTTTAAAAGCTTCCAGCATGCATGAGGACAAAGGGGTCATTGACAGCACATTACAATCATGGTAATTAGGGAATGATGAATGAAATACAATACAATCATTAGCAAACATGAAATACATAGAATGTGATGTTAAAGGAGAAAACTTACCCTAATATAGTCCTTTTGCAGGACCTGAATGATGGCAGAACAGGTCTCTGGAATAATGATCCCCAGAGCCTGGGGGTGGGGATGCCTGTCGAGAACTTGATGTCCTGGAGACTTCTCCCCACCGCCAAGTACCGCAGTGTGGCGACTAGCCTCTGCTCGGGAGTGATGGCTTGCCGCATGCAGGTGTCCTGCCTGCTAATATAAGGGGACAGCAAAGACAAGAAACGGTGAAAAACGGGGTCTGTCATCTGGAGATAATTCCTGAAATCATCAGGAATATTCTCCCTCAACAAAGGCATATGAGAGAGTTGGTCAGGCTGGAGCAACCAATTCTTGGTCCATGAACTACTCCCCACCCTGTTCATGGACTGGGCTTGGGTCAAAGCAAGAACCCCAACACCAAGCCCCCGCATAGCATGAACTCTACGATGAGTACTTAACCGCAACATGGCTTCAAAACGGTCGGCTGGTCAGAACGAACTAACAGAACGCACTGAAAAACAGAAAGGCCTGAGAAGAGCAAGCTGAAATTGAGAAACGAGCGGAAAGAAAGCACTGGAAATCAAATACGTACTATAATAATAATACTGTGCACTGACAAACAAATGCGAACTGACTACACGCACTGAAAAACAGATACAAACCCACAAACACAAACGGAAGAGCAGTAATAACGATCTGAAAAGCACAAGTCTGAAAAGCGCGAATCGTCTCTCACCAAACTTCTACTAACATGAGATTAGCAGAAGGAGCCCAAAGGGTGGCACACTTGGTATTGAACTTCCCTTTTCTAGTGCCATTGTACGTCACCGTGTGCTTGACATTCGTAATTTCCGTCCAACTTTGTGTGACCGTGTGTATGCAAGACAAGTTTGAGCCAACATCCGTCGGAAAAAAAACATGGATTTTGTTGTCGGAATGTGCGATCGTGTGTACGTGGCATTAGAGTTCTCTCTCTTCATTTTATGGCGGTAATTACCCTGGAGTGGAAAAGCTGCTGCCTAGGATTATTAACCCTTTGGAGAAAAAAAACTCATTTTGACCTTTCCAGAGAAGTCATGGTCATCTGGTGAGTGTCCAAGTGTGGTGGTGATGCACGGTGGAGGATAAGAAACACAGAAGAGAATATATGTATGCCTGTATAATTTTTTGGCACTTTGAAAAGAGACATCACTGATTGATTTACAGAGGAGCAGCATTGGAAAACAATTGGACACTTTGTATATGGACTATTATGTTTGAGTTCACTGATGAGATAGGGAAGGCGATTTTTGTATTTTTTGTTTGAAATTATTCATGCACAGGAGCAATTTATGTGAATGATGAATTTATATGTTTCACACGGTTGATTAATAGTAGATGATAGCACCAGCATAACACAATTGAGCACTGTGTACTGTACTGAGGTTTAGTAATGATAAGAACATTGATTGTGTTTTACACAGCAGCTGTTACTATAGAGATCAGTAGCGTGGGTATTTTTGGTATAAACTGTATATGATAGTAACCAATGATGCAAAATTACAAGATGGGGTAGCATATTGAAAAATCAAAACACAAATATTGCAGCAATATGTCTCCACATGCAAAATCTCTACCCAGGGAGTAGAGTCATCCATGTTGGCTATGTCAGAGGAAACACAAAGAAAATTATGTCAGTAAGCTACAGCCAAACAAATTGAAAATTGAGCAAGTATTTTGAAGGTAAACAAAAAACAAAACCATCCATATCCATATCAAATCAAAAAAAATTTGCAAAATTAAAAAAATTACAAATAATACACAAGGACCACTGCAGTCCTGCAGAACATGGTTGTCATGAGACCAAATTATCCCAAGGGCTGCATCAAAGCTGTGTGCAAAGATGAAAACTAGTTTAAATATGACTAGATGTATCAAAGTCTGCAGTCCCTGGGCAATAACCCAGGGCTGTAAGCGACTCCAATCTACCTAGGAACAATAAAATCAACACTAGAAGTGATATCATATAAAGAAAATAATACCAAAACAAATAACGGTCCTGTGGGTGCTAGCAAATGTATCCATAAAAAACCAAAAAACCCAAGAATAGCACACATTAGAAACTACAACATATAGGGATTAAATTACTAAAGGTACATAGGCTGATCACTTTGCAGGGGAAGTTGCACTTCCCAAAGGGCATTTGCCCTAGAGTTTAGTGAATAAGGTAAAGCTTTTCTGACTACAAACATCCAATCATGTGCAAGGAAAACATTTATATTTTACTTGCATGGGATTGGGTATTCTTTGCAAAGTGAAACTTCCCCATATTCACTAAGCTCTGGGGAAAATTCCTGAGCAAAGTGCAACTTCACCTACAAAATGAACTGTCTATATGCCTTTTGTTAATCAACCAATTAGAATCAAATAGGTATGCAATGCTAATGAGAGAGCGGCCTAAGTTAACATAACAATTTCAATAAATATAAGTACCATCATCCCAAATGTCAAGATCAAGGAAAAAGGAGGGTAGGGCGATGGCCGCAGTTGCTGCTACTGTCAGCCAACGTCTCCACCCCCCAACAAGGGAAACGAGGGGGACTATTACGGTACTCAGTAAGGTATACAATAAGGGTAGGGAGTAAAAGAGAAAATTGAAATATTTTATAAAAGTTCACTTTTAATGGAAACAATGTTCATAAAATACAATACCGCATACAATTGCGATTGTAAACAACCAAAACATCAACATTACATATGACCATAAAAAGGGGAGGTACCACATAGTTTGAACCAGTGGATTCCGCACAATTTAGATGGCAGGTATGTGTACAGCTTTATTGCTCTTTCTCGACCGGTTTCGCGGTTAACACCGCTTCTTCAGGAGAACCATATCTAAGGTATGACATAGAGTAGTTTTAGCACATACAAACATGTCAACACGTGCATCAAAGATTATTGCAGCAGGATTATTAGCAAATATCAGAACATTCCATACAAGACATAGAAATTAAGAGCAAGCTCACCCATTCAGGAAAACTCTGTGGGCATGCGGGACCCCATATAATTCCCCCTGCGGCGGACACAGGGGATAACAGACAGCCTCTGATGAATAGATATTTGGTTAGTCAATTATAAATATCACCGTACTGTGATATCATAGAGGAAGGAGAGGTGGTGTTTGTGCCAATGCCAAGTCATTCAAGTAGCCCAGGGTAGTGGTGCAGTAGTTAGTTAGTGTGAAGTTACAGTGGTGAAGAAACAGGAGGAGGAAATAAGGGGGGGGGGGAGGGGAAGGGGGTAACGGGACGGGGTCACAGTGAGGGAATAATAGGCCCGGGGTTGGGGAAGGGGAATGGAACAGGAAGGGAAGGAGTGATGGAAGAGGGGAAAAAGGAGAAGGGGGGGGAGGGGGAAGGTAGTGCAAGTGGGAGAGAGAAGGGAGGAAAGAGGGGAAGAAGGGGAGAAAAAAAGGGGAGGGGGGAGGGGGGAGGAAGGGGAGAAAGGTAAGGGTAAAACAGGGAGCGGGGGGGGGAGGCGTGTGGGGAAGAGAAAGGAAGAATCCAGTAATTCCCATTCATTCAGAAGGTAGTAAAATTGATGGAAAAACTGCACACTGACAGTAGAGTAGTAGGGCTGGCACTCACCACCTAAACTTGAAATAATGTGTGACACATGAGCTGGACAGGATATAAAGCTACCAATTAAAGGGACCGTGGGTCAGGAAGGTCATAAGGAGCCATGAGGGACGTT
This sequence comes from Aquarana catesbeiana, assembly GCF_042186555.1. Classification (NCBI taxonomy): domain Eukaryota; kingdom Metazoa; phylum Chordata; class Amphibia; order Anura; family Ranidae; genus Aquarana; species Aquarana catesbeiana. The sequence goes on along the minus strand of NC_133325.1, from coordinate 247,618,247 downwards.
AACATTTCAAGCCACCCTAGAACAGGAGCCGTAGATACGTAACTAGAAAGTCACAATGGCTAGAAAGGAAATAAAATATACAAATTACCATACACATGGCATAAAAAGGATTGTGCTCAGATGTGATAGTGAAACAGATAGGGGGTATAGAGATTAGTTAGATGTAAACAAGGGGTACTGATTAAAAGAGAGGAGAAGTAGTAAGAAACAATAGTTAAATATATGGTACCCCTCTCAGAGCCGCTATAAGAGCTCCCCAACCCGGAAGTCAGGGACGGCAAGATAGGCGGTCCCTGACGTCACCGGGTCTGTTCGCCCGCACTGCGCAGGTGCACAACCATGTGCTACTGCGCGTGCTCCTGTCGAAGGGAAACAAGTTCCCAGACACGGAGACACAAGCAGCACAGAGGCTGCCAGGGCTAACATGCGTCCGCTGCAAGTAGGAGAGCTGAGACCTGACAGTACCAACAGATCCTGAAAACAGAGGGAGAGATTGTCCTTTTACAGCAACATTTATAAACAAACATACTAAACCAAATAACACACAAAAAAACCAACAGCGTATAATGTAGCATATAATCATTACTCATGTCATTCAACAACAGTATCAAGGGTAGTCATTAGCAGCAAAGACATATTACATGTTGGTAAATCCTAAGTAGAGGGGAAGAAGGGCAATAGCATCCCAAAAGGGAGGGTGTGGGGGAAGGGAAGGATGGGGAAGGGAGGAAAGAGGGGGGGGGGGGAAAGGGAATGGGTAGAGAAGAGAAGGGGGGGAGGAGGAAAGGAGGGAAACAAAAACTGGGGAGGAAAGGAGAAGTAAGGGGAGGAACAGAAGAGGGCAGGGAGGGGAAACGGAGGGCAAAGGGTGAGGGCAAAAAGGGGGGAGTATGGGGGGAGAGAAGCGCAAAACCTCACAGAAAGTCCCTGTAAGAAAGTGACTCGTTAAGGCCAGGGGGGGTAGTGGCGTTAAGTTGCTCGATCCAAAGGGATTCCCTTTGGAGTAACGAGCGATCCCAATCGCCACCCCTGGAATTAGGTTGAACGACCTCCAGTACCAGAAACTTGACAACGGAATTGTCAAATCTGTGGTGCAGGCCAATGTGTCGGCCAATAGTGGTCAACTTCCCATTTTCCGAATTGTACAAATGGTCACCGATTCTTTGTCTGAACTCCCGGATCGTTTTACCTACATAAAATGCTTTGCAAACGCAGTTCATTAGGTAAATCACCCCTTTTGTACCGCAATTGGCGGAAGTACGTGGGATCAAGGTCTCCCCATTAGGTAAAACAAAGTGTCTACCTTCGTGGACCCAGGGGCACCGGGGACAATCCCCGCATTTGAATGTGCAGTTGGGTCCACTCCTCAGAGATTTGGTAGGCGTATAGTGACTAGAGGTCAATTGATCCCGTAGCGACCGAGCCCTCCGAAAAACAACTTCCGGGGTGGGTCGAATGTATTTGGCCAGCGTGTGTGGCCATCACTTCATCTGATGAAGGTAATATCAACACAGTTTGGACATACTAATGTCTGATATTGCCCTCACTTTGTCAAAGTTGAACTTTGTAAGTTCCTGAGTTGTTTATGTTCAGTTTGGAAACATGCCTGTTTAACCAAAAAAAGGCTATTTCTAATGTGACCAAAAAAAAGTTATACAACAAAGATGTTGGTTTGTTCAAAAACCCTTTTGTAACGCACATGTGACTAGAGGTCAATTGATCCCGTAGCGACCGAGCCCTCCGAAAAACAACTTCCGGGGTGGGTCGAATGTATTTGGCCAGCGTGTGGTGCTCAGCCAGGAGGTGCCAATTTTTGGTTAGGATGTTACGGAGTACGTTATGGTGTGCAGAGTAAGTCGTGATGAATCTTACAGTCTCCGTTGAGGGGGAAGGTTCCCCGCATTTAAAGAGTAGGGAGGTATGCAATGCTGTTGCTAATAAGAGATACATTATTGTAAATAACTAGCATGAACAAACTGGCTTATAACACGGAAAGGGAATACAAATTGAACACAGTGATGGCAAACTGGCAGTGCTAATAACAATAATTGGAGGTCAAAGAAAAACGCTTTATCAGGGCTAGGGCTGCGCTGGTGCAAAGTAAACTGGATACCAAATAAACTGGCAGACCAGATGGTAATTGATGTGCCAGATCCTTGTTCCCATCATGACATTCTATAACAGGATAAAATAGAAAGATGACCACATCTAACACTGCAGTTGAATATTGGGATACATTTCATTATAGGGTGGTGTCCAAGAATTAGGGATGGGCTATCTGTTCGAGTCAAACATGAGTTTGATTCGAACATAGGCTGTTCACCCTGTTCGCTGAACAGCGAACAATTTGGGGTGTTCGCTGCAAATTCGAAAAGCCGTGGAACACCAGACAACTGGCAGACCAGATGGTAATTGATGCGCCAGATCCTTGTTCCCATCATGACACTCTATAACAGGATAAAAAAGAAAGATGATCACATCTAACATTGCAGTTGAATATTGGGATACATTCCATTATAGGGTGGTGTCCAAGAATTAGGGATGGGCTATCTGTTCGAGTCAAACATGAGTTCGATTTGAACATAGGCTGTTCGCCCCGTTCACCTAACAGCGAACAATTTGGGGTGTTCGCGGCAAATTCGAAAAGCCACGGAACACCATTTAAAATTCTATGGGAGAAATCTAAAGTGCTAATTTTAACCACTTGACGACCGCCTCACGCTGATATACGTCAGCAGAATGGCACGGGCAGGCAAAATCACGTACCTGGTACGTGATTGCCTTTCCGCGGGCGGGGGGTCCGATCGGACCCCCCCCCGTGCCTGAGGCGGTCGCCTTTAGTCTGGCAGCGACCAGAGATGAGGGGGAGGCCATCCGATCGTGGCCCCCCCTCGCGATCGCTCCCAGCCAATGAGATGCTTCCCCTGCCTCTGTGTAGTACACAGAGGCAGAGGATGTGATGTCATCTCTCCTCGGCTCGGCAGTTTCCGTTCCGGCGCCGAGGAGAGAAGACTGAAATGTGAGTGTAAAACACAACACATCACAGTAGAAGATGCCAGGCACACATAACTCCCCCCTTTACCCCCCGATCCACCCCCCAATCACCCCTCCCCCCCCCCCCTGTCACACTGACACCAAGCAGTTTTTTTTTTCTGATTACTGCATGGTGTCAGTTTGTGACAGTTACTGTGTTAGGGCAGTTAGTATTATCCCCCTGTAGGTCATGGGTACCCCCCTAACCCCCCTAATAAAGTTTTAACCCCTTGATCACCCCCCGTCGCCAGTGTCGCTAAGCGATCATTTTTCTGATCGCTGTATTAGTGTCACTGGTGACGCTAGTTAGGGACGTAAACATTTAGGTTCGCCGTCAGCGTTTTATAGTGACAGGGACCCCCATATACTATCTAATAAATGTTTTAACCCCTTGATTGCCCCCTAGTTAACCCTTTCACCACTGATCACCGTATAACTATTACGGGTGATGCTGGTTAGTTCGTTTATTTTTTATAGTGTCAGGGCACCCGTCGTTTATTACCGAATAAAGGTTTAGCCCCCTGATCGCCCGGTGGTGATATGCGTCGCCCCAGGCAGCGTCAGATTAGCGCCAGTACCGCTAACACCCACGCACGCAGCATACGCCTCCCTTAGTGGTATAGTATCTTAACGGATCAATATCTGATCTGATCAGATCTATACTAGCGTCCCCAGCAGTTTAGGGTTCCCAAAAATGCAGTGTTAGCGGGATCAGCCCAGATACCTGCTAGCACCTGCGTTTTGCCCCATCTGCCCAGCCCACTCAAGTGCAGTATCGATCGATCACTGTCACTTACAAAACACTAAACGCATAACTGCAGCGTTCGCAGAGTCAGGCCTGATCCCTGCGATCGCTAACAGTTTTTTTGGTAGCATTTTGGTGAACTGGTAAGCACCAGCCCCAAGCAGCGTCAGGTTAGCGCCAGTAGCGCTAACACCCACGCACGCACCGTACACCTCCCTTAGTGGTATAGTATCTGAACGGATCAATATCTGATCCGATCAGATCTATACTAGCGTCCCCAGCAGTTTAGGGTTCCCAAAAACGCAGTGTTAGCGGGATCAGCCCAGATACCTGCTAGCACCTGCGTTTTGCCCCACTGCCCGGCCCAGCTCAGCCCACCCAAGTGCAGTATCGATCGATCACTGTCACTTACAAAACACTAAACGCATAACTGCAGCGTTCGCAGAGTCAGGCCTGATCCCTGCGTTCGCTAACAGTTTTTTTGGTAGCATTTTGGTGAACTGGTAAGCACCAGCCCCAAGCAGCGTCAGGTTAGCGCCAGTACCGCTAACACCCACGCACGCAGCGTACACCTCCCTTAGTGGTATAGTATCTGAACGGATCAATATCTGATCCAATCAGATCTATACTAGTGTCCCCAGCAGTTTAGGGTTCCCAAAAACGCAGTGTTAGCGGGATCAGCCCAGATACCTGCTAGCACCTGCATTTTGCCCCTCCGCCTGGCCTAGCCCAGCCCACCCAAGTGCAGTACTGATCGATCACTGTCACTTACAAAACACTAAACCCACAACTGCAGCATTCGCAGAGTCAGGCCTGATCCCTGCGATCGTTAACAGTTTTTTTGGTAGCGTTTTGGTGAACTGGCAAGCACCAGTGGCCTAGTACACCCCGGTCATAGTCAAACCAGCACTGCAGTAACACTTGGTGACGTGGCGAGTCCCATAAGTGCAGTTCAAGCTGGTGAGGTGGCAAGCACAAGTAGTGTCCCGCTGCCACCAAGAAGAAGACAAACACAGGCCCGTCGTGCCCATAGTGCCCTTCCTGCTGCATTCGCCAATCCTAATTGGGAACCCACCACTTCTGCAGCGCCCGTACTTCCCCCATTCACATCCCCAACCAAATGCAGTCGGCTGCATGAGAGGCATTTTCTTTATGTCCTCCCGAGTACCCCTACCCAACGAACCCCCCCAAAAAAGATGTCGTGTCTGCAGCAAGCGCGGATATAGGCGTGACACACGCTATTATTGTCCCTCCTGTCCTGACAATCCTGGTCTTTGCATTGGTGAATATTTTGAACGCTACCATTCACTAGTTGAGTATTAGCGTAGGGTACAGCATTGCACAGACTAGGCACACTTTCACAGGGTCTCATTTTGAGAGACCCGAACCTGGAACCGGTTACAGTTATAAAAGTTAGTTACAAAAAAAAGTGTAAAAAATAAATAAATAAATAAATAAATAAATAAATATAAAATTAAAAAAAATAGTTGTTGTTTTATTGTTCTCTCTCTCTCTATTCTCTACTCTCTCTATTGTTCTGCTCTTTTTTACTGTATTCTATTCTGCAATGTTTTATTGTTATTATGTTTTATCATGTTTGCTTTTCAGGTATGCAATTTTTTATACTTTACCGTTTACTGTGTTTTATTGTTAACCATTTTTTTGTCTTCAGGTACGCCATTCACGACTTTGAGTGGTTATACCAGAATGATGCCTGCAGGTTTAGGTATCATCTTGGTATCATTCTTTTCAGCCAGCGGTCGGCTTTCATGTAAAAGCAATCCTAGCGGCTAATTAGCCTCTAAACTGCTTTTAAAAGCAGTGGGAGGAAATGCCCCCCCACCGTCTTCCGTGTTTTTCTCTGGCTCTCCTGTCTCAACAGGGAACCTGAGAATGCAGCCGGTGATTCAGCCAGCTGACCATAGAGCTGATCAGAGACCAGAGTGGCTCCAAATATCTTTATGGCCTAAGAAACCGGAAGCTACGAGCATTTCATGCCTTAGATTTCGCCGGATGTAAACAGCGCCATTGGGAAATTGGGAAAGCATTTTATCACACCGATCTTGGTGTGGTTAGATGCTTTGAGGGCAGAGGAGAGATCCAGGGTCTAATAGACCCAAATTTTTTCAAAAAAGAGTACCTGTCACTACCTATTGCTATCATAGGGGATATTTACATTCCCTGAGATAACAATAAAAATGATTTAAAAAAATGAAAGGAACAGTTTAAAAATAAGATAAAAAAGCAAAAAAAAATAATAAAGAAAAAAAAAAAGCACCCCTGTCCCTCCTGCTCTCGCGCAAAGGCGAACGCAAGCGTCGGTCTGGCGTCAAATTTAAACAGCAATTGCACCATGCATGTGAGGTGTCACCGCGAACGTCAGATCGAGGGCAGTAATTTTAGCAGTAGACCTCCTCTGTAAATCTAAAGTGGTAATGTAATGGCTTTTAAAGGCTTTTAAAAATGTATTTAGTTTGTCGCCACTGCACGTTTGTGCGCAATTTTAAAGCATGTCATGTTTGGTATCCATGTACTCGGCCTAAGATCATCTTTTTTATTTCATCAAACATTTGGGCAATATAGTGTGTTTTAGTGCATTAAAATTTAAAAAAGTATGTTTTTTCCCAAAAAAATGAGTTTGAAAAATTGCTGCGCAAATACTGTGTGAAAAAATAATGAAACACCCACCATTTTAATCTGTAGGGCATTTGCTTTAAAAAATATATAATGTTTGGGGGTTCAAAGTAATTTTCTTGCAAAAAAAAAAATAATTTTTTCATATAAACAAAAAGTGTCAGAAAGGGCTTTGGTTAGAAGAGTGGGTGATGTGTGACATAAGCTTCTAAATGTTGTGCATAAAATGCCAGGACAGTTCAAAACCCCCCCAAATGACCCCATTTTGGAAAGTAGACACCCCAAGCTATTTGCTGAGAGTCATGTCGAGTCCATGGAATATTTTATATTGTGACACAAGTTGCGGGACAATTTTTTTTTTTTTTTTTGCACAAAGTTGTCACTAAATGATATATTGCTCAAACATGCCATAGGAATATGTGAAATTACACCCCAAAATACATTCTGTTGCTTCTCCTGAGTACGGGGATACCACATGTGTGATACTTTTTGGGAGCCTAGCCACGTACGGGACCCCGAAAACCAAGCACCGCCTTCAGGCTTTCTAAGGGCATACATTTTTGATTTCACTCTTCACTGCCTATCACAGTTTCGGAGGCCATGGAATGCTCAGGTGGCACAAAACCCCCCAAAATGACCCCATTTTGGAAAGTAGACACCCCAAGCTATTTGCTGAGAGGTATAGTGAGTATTTTGCAGACCTCACTTTTTGTCACAAAGTTTTGAAAATTGAAAAAAGAAAAAAAAAATGTTTTTTCTTCTCTTTCTTCATTTTCAAAAACAAATGAGAGCTTCAAAATACTCACCATGCCTCTCAGCAAATAGCTTGGGGTGTCTACTTTCCATTTGGGGAGGGTTGTGCCACCTGGGCATTCCATGGCCTCTGAAACTGTGATAGGTAGTGAGGAGCGAAATCAAAAATTTACGCCCTTAGAAATCCTGAATGCGGTGATTGGTTTTCGGGGCCCCGTACGCGGCTAGGCTCCCAAAAAGTCCCACACATGTGGTATCCTCGTACTCAGGAGAAGCAGCTGAATGTATTTTGGGGTGCAATTCCACATATGCCCATGCCTTGTGTGAGCAATATATCATTTAGTGACAACTTTTTGTAAATATTTTTTTTTTTTTTGTCATTATTCAATCACTTGGGACAAAAAAAAAAAAATATTCAATGGGTTCAACATGCCTCTCAGCAATTTCCTTGGGGTGTCTACTTTCCAAAATGGGGTCATTTGGGGGGGTTTTGTACTGCCCTGCCATTTTAGCACCTCAAGAAATGACATAGGCAGTCATAAACTAAAAGCTGTGTAAATTCTAGAAAATGTACCCTAGTTTGTAGACGCTATAACTTTTGCGCAAACCAATAAATATACGGTTATTGACATTTTTTTTACCAAAGACATGTGGCCGAATACATTTTGGCCTAAATGTATGAATAAAAATTGAGTTTATTGGTTTTTTTTTATAACAAACAGTAGAAAATATCATTTTTTTTCAAAATTTTCTGTCTTTTTCCATTTATAGCACAAAAAATAAAAATGGCAGAGGTGATCAAATACCGTCAAAAGAAAGCTCTATTTGTGGGAAGAAAAAGACGCAAATTTTGTTTGGGTACAGCATTGCATGACCACGCAATTAGCAGTTAAAGCGACCCAGTGCCAAATTGGAAAAAGTCCTCTGGTCCTTAAGCAGCATAATGGTCCGGTCCTTAAGTGGTTAAAGGTTAATATGCAAGTTGTTGTCATAAAAAGTGTTTGGGGACCTGGTTCCTGCCCCAGGGGACATGTATCAATGCAAAAAAAGTTTTAAAAATGGCTGTTTTTTCGGGAGCAGTGATTTTAATAATGCTTAAAGTGAAACAATAAAAGTGAAATATTCCTTTAAATTTCATACGTGGGGGATGTCTATAGTATGCCTGTAAAGTAGCACATGTTTCCCGTGTTTATAACAGTCCAAGAGCAAAATGACACTTCTAAAGGAAAAAAAAAGTAATTTAAAAGTGCTAGCGCTAGTGCCGGCTATTAATGAATTGTCGGTCCCGACAATACACGTAAAAGTCATTGAAAGTAATTGAAAAAAATAAATAAAAATGCGTGGGGGTCCCCCAAAATTCCATTACCAGGCCCTTCAGGTCTGGTATGGATATCAAGGGGAACTCCACGCCAAAATTTTTTTTAAAAATGGCGTGGGATTCCCCCCAAAAATCCATACCAGACCCTTATCTGAGCAAACAACCTGGCAGGCCACAGGAAAAGAGGGGGGGACGAGAGAGCACCCTCCCTTCTGAACCGTACCAGGCCACATGCCCTCAACATGGGGAGGATGTCCCCATGTTGATGGTGAAAAGGGCCTCATCCCCACAACACTTGCCCGGTGGTTGTGGGGGTCTGCGGGCGGGGGGCTTATCAGAATCTGGAAGCCCCCTTTTAACAAAGGGGAAACCCAGATCCCGGACCCCCCTATGTGAATTGGTAAGGGGTACATTGTACCCCTACCATTTCACAAAAAGAAAGCGTCAAAATGTTAAAAAACCACAGGAGACGGCTTGGGACAAGTCCTTTATTAACCGGTTCCCAACCAGCGCACGGCAGAATGGCACGGCTGGGCAAATGGGCGTACCTGTACGTCCATTTGAATTCCCCGCCGTGCCATAGCATGCGCGCGCCTGCCGGGAGCTCCGTGAGTCGGGTCGCGGGTCCCGCGGACTCGATCGGATACCCGCGATCACCTCACGGAGAGGACGAATGGGGAGATGCCGTTGTAAACAGCATCTCCCCGTTCTGCCTAGTGACAAGTGTCACTCGATCTCTGCTCCCTGTCATTGGAGCAGAGATCAATGACGTCACACACAGAGCTCATCCCCCTACAGTTAGTAATCACTCCCCTAGGACATACTTAACCCCTCCCCGCCCCCTAGTGATCAACCCCTTCACTGCCAGTGTCATTTACACAGTAATCAGTGCATTTTTAATCGCACTGATCGCTGTATAAATGACAATGGTCCCAAAAATGTGTCAAAAATGTCCGACATGTCCGCTATAACGTCGCTGATTGCCGCCATTACTAATAAAAAAAAAATATTAATAAAAATGCCATAAAACTATCCCCTATTTAGTAAACGCTATAACGTTTGCGCAAACCAATTAATAAACGCTTATTGCGGGTTTTTTTTACCAAAAATATGTAGAAGAATACGATTGGCCTAAACTGAGGAAAAAAAAAATTTTAATATATTTTTGGGGGATATTTATTATAGCAAAATGTAAAAAATAATGCGTTTTTTTCAAAATTGTCGCTCTTATTTTGTTTATAGCAAAAAAAATAAAAATCGCAGAGGCGATCAAATACCACCAAAAGAAAGCTCTATTTGTGGGGAAAAAAAGGACATCAATTTTGTTTGGAAGCCACGTCGCACGACCGTGCAATTGTCAGTTAAAGCGACGCAGTGCCGAATCGCAAAAAACGCTCTGGTCAGGAAGGGGGTAAAATCTTCCGGGGCTGAAGCGGTTAAAAATAAAAAATAAACAAATAAAAAAGAGATTCCAGCGATGTAATCCAATAAATCCATGCTCCTACTCCAGCGATGTAATCCAATTCTCGATCTCCAGCGATGGATGATCTCCAGTGACTCCAGCGAGTAACACGGACAGGATCCCGCCTCCACCGGAGGTACCCAGCCAATGACACGGCGCTAGCTTGACAGCTCTTATGTAGCTGAGGGTGGGGCTACCCATCACGTGAACACGCCACCCTCTGACAAGGGGAAACGCCGGGGTTTCCCAGTGACGCTTACGGGTGACCCTGCCCCCTCTGCTACAACGGGAATCCTGCATTGCATCAGAGAGGGGCAGGGTCACCCGTACACTAATAGCCGGCACTAGTGCTAAGAAACATGCGCTACTTTACAGGCATACTATAGACACCCCCAGGTACGAAATTTAAAGGAATATTTCACTTATATTGTTTCACTTTAAGCATTATTAAAATCACTGCTCCCGAAAAAAACGTCCGTTTTTAAAACTTGCATTGATACATGTCCCCTGGGGCAGGACCCAGGTCCCCAAACACTTTTTATGACAATAACTTGAATAGTAACCTTTAAAATTAGCACTTTTGATTTTTCATGTTCGTGTCCCATAGACTTTAATGGTGTTAGCGTGTTCAAACACATTTTTTGCCTGTTCGCATGTTCTGGATGCGAACCGAACAGGGAGGGGGGTGTTCGGCCCATCCCTACCAAGAATGCCCATGTTTATGAGGTTCCTCAGCTAAGACATTTATTTAAGCCCTCAAAGGCTAGAGTTTTCTAATCATATATCCATTGGCACTCTCTCTGAAACAATAAGCGATTAGAGTTACCCCTACAGGGAACGGTAGCACATGATCAATCACCATATCTGTCAATGATGGTAACAGGTGCTGTTGTAGAAAGTGACATGAAACTAGTACTATCACAGTGTTTTAGAGGTGGTATTTTATATATTTAATATATAAAGTATAAATATATATATATATATATATATATATATATATATATATATATATATATATATATTATATACTATTGGGAATTTATGTGATAGACCAACACAAAGTAGCATATAATTGTGATGTGGAATGATAATGATAAATGGTTTTCAAAATATTTTACAGATAAATATGTGAAAATTGTGGCGTGCAATAGTATTCAGCCCCTAACTAAAATCTGGTAAAACCAGTTGCCTATAGTGAGTGTACAGCTTCCCCTTCCCGCCGAGCGTACGCATATATGCGGCCTTGGCTTTCGGGGGTTATACTGGGATGATGCCCACAGCTGCAGGCATCAACCCTGTACTGTTTTTTAGAGTGGGCGATTGGCTTTCCAGAGAGGAGCAGGAGGGGACATCACCCCCTCCCGCCACCTCCCGCCACTCTAACCGGGCTTCCTGTCCCACCAGGAGAACCGATCCTCAATCCACCACTTCCGACGGCTAGAGACAGACTGGCACAAAGCCGGAAATGGCTTTGTTCCAGTCTCCTGAATGTAAACACGGAAGCGACGTCACAACGTCACTTCCTTCTGGTTTACTCGGCTGCCAATAGCACCGGATTTGAAAAATGTACAGTATTCAGAATCGCCGTTTCCAGCGATCTGAATACTTTGAAGTGCAAATAAGGGATTGGAGGTCTTTTAGACCCCCGATCCCTCCATAAAGAGTACCTGTCACCACCTATTACCGTCAACTTTACTGTTTCGTTTTTTTAAAATTCATGAAAGTGTCCCTTTTCACATAAAATATTGCAACAATCGCCATTTTATTCTCTAGATTCTCTGCTAAAAAAAAAATATATAACGTTTGGGGGTTCTAAGTAATTTTCTAGCAAAACAAAACGGATTTTAAACACCAAATGTCAGAAATAGGCTTAGTCATTAAAGGGTTAACAGTGTAAATTTGCTGTCCCCGCAAAGTAACTCAACACACGGCCATTAATGTCTAAACTGCTGCCAACAAAAGTGAGTAAACCACTAAGTGAAAATGTCCAGGCCTCCCAATGGTCAATCAAAGCAATTGAGTGCATGTGTTCAGCATCATATGCAGAGGTTGTCTTTGAGAAATAGACGTATGAGCGTTGCTAGCATTGCTGCAGAGGCTAAAGGGCTGAGGGGTCAGCCTGTCAGTGCTCAGACCATATGCTGCACACTGCATCAAATTGGTCTGCATGGCTATTGTCCCAGAAGGAAGCCTCTGCTAAAGATGATGCATAGGGATGAGCCGAACACCCCCGTTCGGTTCGCACCAGAACTTGCGAACAGGCAAAAAATTTGTTCGAACACGCGAACACCGTTAAAGTCTATGGGACACGAACATGAATAATCAAAAGTGCTAATTTTAAAGGCTTGTATGCAAGTTATTGTCATAAAAAGTGTTTGGGGACCCCAGGGAACATGGATCAATGCAAAAAAAAGTTTTAAAAACGGCCGTTTTTTCGGGAGCAGTGATTTTAATAATGCTTAAAGTGAAACAATAAAAGTGTAATATCCCTTTAAATTTCGTACCTGGGGGGTGTCTATAGTATGCCTGTAAAGGGGCGCATGTTTCCCATGTTTAGAACAGTCTGACAGCAAAATGACATTTCAAAGGAAAAATAGTCATTTAAAACTACTCGCGGCTAATAATGAATTGCAGGTCCGACAATACACATAAAAGTTCATTGATAAAAACGGCATGGGAATTCTCCACAGGGGAACCCCGAACGAAAATTTAAAAAAAAATGACGTGGGGGTCCCCCTAAATTCCATACCAGGCCCTTCAGGTCTGGTATGGATATTAAGGGGAACCCCAGCCAAAATTTAAAAAAAAATGGTGTGGGGTCACCCTCAAAATCCATACCAGACCCTTATCCGAGCACGCAACCTGGCAGGCCGCAGGAAAAGAGGGGGACGAGAGAACGCCCCCCCCCTCCTGAACCGTACCAGGCCACATGCCCTCAACATTGGGAGGGTGCTTTGGGGTAGCCCCCCAAAACACCTTGTCCCCATGTTGATGGGGACAAGGGCCTCATCCCCACAACCCTTGCCCGGTGGTTGTGGGGGTCTGCGGGCAGGGGGCTTATAGGAATCTGGAAGCCCCCTTTAACAAGGGGACCCCCAGATCCCGGCCCTCCCCCCTTTGTGAAATGGTAAGGTGGTACAAAAGTACCCCTACCATTTCAATAAAAAACTGTCAAAAATGTTAAAAATGACAAGAGACAGTTTTTGACAATTCCTTTATTTAAATGCTTCTTCTTTCTTCTATCTTCTTTCTTCTATCTTCTATCCTCCTTCAGTTTCTTCCTCCATCTTCTTCTTCTGGTTCTTCTGGTTCTTCCTCCGGTGTTCTCATCCGGCATCTTCCTCCACGGCATCTTCTTATCTTCTTCTCCTCGGGCTGCTCCGCATCCATTATGGCATGGAGGGAGGCTCCCGCTGTGTGATGCTTCTCTCTTCATCTTTTTCTCTTCATGTTTTTCTCTTCATCTTCTTCTCTTCATCTTCTTTTCGGGCCGCTCCGCATCTATGATGGCATGGAGGGAGGCTCCCGCTGTGTGACGCTTCTCCTCTTCTGACCGTTCGTAAATAGGGGGGGGGCCACCCGGTGACCCCGCCCCCCTCTGACGCACGGGAACTTGAAGGGGACTTCCCTGTGGCATTCCCCGTGATGTCAGAAGGGGCGGGGTTATGTAACGGGTGACCCCGCCCCCTCTGACGTCACGGGGCATGCCACAGGGAAGTCCCCATCAAGTCCCCATGTGTCAGAGGGGGGTGGGGTCACAGGGTCACCCCGCCCCCCGTTATTTACGAACCGTCAGAAGAGGAGAAGCGTCACACAGCGGGAGCCTCCCTCCATGCTATCATGGATGCGGAGCGGCCCGAAAAGAAGATGAAGACAAGAAGATGAAGAGAAGAAGATGAAGAGAAAAAGATGAAGAGAAGAAGATGAAGAGAGAAGCGTCACACATTAGGAGCCTCCCTCCATGCCATCATGGATTCGGAGCGGCCCAAGGAGAAGAAGATAAGAAGACGCCGCGGAGGAAGATGCCAGACGAGAACACTGGAGGAAGAACCAGAAGAACCAGGAGAACCAGAAGAAGAAGATGGAGGAAGAAACTAAAGGAAGATAGAAGATAGAAGAAAGAAGATAGAAGATAGAAGAAAGAAGAAGCATTTAAATAAAGGAATTGTCAAAAACTGTCTCTTGTAATTTTTAACATTTTTGACAGTTTTTTTGTGAAATGGTAGGGGTAAGTACCCCCTTACCATTTCACACAGGGGGGGGCAGGATCTGGGGGTCCCCTTGTTAAAGGGGGCTTCCAAATTCCGATAAGCCCCCTGCCCGCAGACCCCAACAACCACCGGGCAAGGGTTGTGGGAATGAGGCCCTTGTCCCCATCAACATGGGGACAAGGTGTTTTGGGGGGCTACCCCAAAGCACCCTCCCAATGTTGAGGGCATGTGGCCTGGTACGGTTCGGGGGGGGCGCTCTCTCCCCTCCTCTTTTCCCGCGGCCTGCCAGGTTGCGTGCTCGGATAAGGGTCTGGTATGGATTTTTGGGGGGACCCCATGCCATTTTTTTTTAATTTTGGCACAGGGGTTCCCCTTAAAATCCATACCAGACCTGAAGGGTCTGGTATATATTTTGAGGGGACCCCACACCATTTTTTTTTTTTAATTTTGGCCGGGCTTCCCCTTAATACCCATACCAGACCTGAAGGACCTGGTATGGAATTTAGGGGGACCCCCACGTCATTTTCTTTTTTTAATTTTGGTTCGGGGGTTCCCCTGTGGGGAATTTCCATGCCGTTTTTATCAATGAACTTTTATGTGTATTGTCGGACCGGCAATTCAGATCAATAGTTTTAAATGACTTTTTTTCCTTTGAAATGTCATTTTGCTGTCAGACTGTTCTAAACACGGGAAACATGCGCCCCTTTACAGGCATACTATAGACACCCCCCAGGTATGAAATTTAAAGGGATATTACACTTTTATTGTTTCACTTTAAGCATTATTAAAATCACTGCTCCCGAAAAAATGGCAGTTTTTAAAACTTTTTTTGCATTGATCCATTTCCCCTGGGGCAGGACCCAGGTACCCAAACACGTTTTATGACAATACCATGCATATAAGCCTTTAAAATTAGCATTTTTGATTTCTCCCATAAACTTTTAAAGGGTGTTTCGAGGCATTCGAATTTGCCACGAACACCCCAAATTGTTCGCTGTTCAGCGAACTGGCGAACAGCCAATGTTCGAGTCGAACATGAGTTTGATTCAAATTCGAAACTCATCCCTAATGATGCACAAGAAAGCCCGCAAACAGTTTGCTGAAGACAAGCAGACTAAGGACATGAATTACTGGAACCATGTCCTGTGGTCTGATGAGACCAAGATAAACTTATTTGGTTCAGATGGTGTCAATCGTGTGTGGCGGCAACCAGGTGAGGAGTACAAAGACAACTGTGTCTTGCCTACATTCAAGCATGGTGGTACGAGTGTCATGGTCTGGGGCTGCATGAGTGCTGCCAGCACTTGGGAGCTACAGTTCATTGAGAGAACCATGAATGCTAACATGTACTGTGACATTCTGAAGCAGAGCATTAACCTCTCCCTTTGGAGACTGGGCCACAGAGCAGTATTCCAACATGATAGAAGCCCAAAACACTCCTCCAGGATGACCACTGCCTTCCTAAAAAAGCTGAGGGTGATGGACTGACCAAACATGTCTCCAGACCTAAACCCTATTGAGCATTTGTGGGGCATCCTCAAACGGAAGATGGAGGAGCGCAAGTTCTCTAACAGCCACCAGCTCCGTGATGTCCTTATGGATGAGTGGAAGGGGACTCCAGTGGCAACCTGTGCAGCTCTGATGAACTCCATGCCCAAGAGTGTTAAGGCAGTGCTGGAAAATAATGGTGGCCACACAAAATATTGACACTTTGGGCCCAATTTGGACATTTTCACTTAGGGGTGTACTCACTTTTGTTGTCAGCGGTTTGGACATTAATGGCTGTGTGTTGAGTTATTTTGAGGGGACAGCAAATGTACACTGTTATATAAGTTGTACCCTCGCTACTTTACATTGTAGCAAAGTGTCATTTCTTCAGTGTTGTCACATGAAAAGATATAATAAAACATTTACAAAAATGTGAGGGGTGTACTCATTTTTGTGTGATACTGAATATATATTATACATCCACATACATATGCAGCTCAACAAACACAGGGTTACTTTTTAACTTTCCCAGACATGCAGCTGTTACACCAATGTTGCATCCATTTAAGCTACAAAAGTTCTGTTTTTTCAGTGTCTGCTAAATTGTTGGTACTGCACAACATTTTTTTTTAGCATGTAAGGGCTTCCTTATTATACAAGAAATCACCATCACCCTATACTCCTTCCTTCAATCTGTATCTATACGGGCATTGCTGGATCCCTGGGTCATCAGGTTGCCATTCGGGCATCCTTCAAGAGCCTGTTCCAGGACATCCCCTTCCTTTGAGCTTTGGTATCTTCAGGATTGGTGAGCTACCCTGTGTACACCATAAAAACACACTATATGCAGACACCTTTATTCCATATTTGTGCATGAGGGGCTGAGGTTGTTCTTGGGGTTGAGACGGAGAACAGAGAACCCAAAAGTTACCAAGGGGCTCCTTCGGGGGTGGCGCTACACCTATAGGGAGAGTCAGAAAGATGGCAGCCCCATGAAGTAGGGACAGGAGGCGGAGACTTAGGGTCATTGTGTTTGTGGAGAGGATGGGATGAAAATTTCCGCTGCTTGTGTGCTGGAGATCGGTGAGAAGACTAGAGAGAGAGAGAGAGAGAGAGAGAGCAGGTCAGTGTATGTACTGTGTACTTCCCCCTCTACCACCATAAGTAAGACATCCATCCCCCGCCCCAACCCCCTCTGACGTCACTAAGACATGGGACATTCCAAACCTCCTCTACTGCACCCATACATAGAGACATGGTACATTACATTCATCACCGCCTACATAGTGACATGATACAATTCATTCATAGCTCCCTACATACTGATATAATACATTCCATCAACCACCCCCCACCCAACATACTGACATGGTACAATCTATCCATCAACCATACCCACCCTCACACACACACACACACACACACACAGTAACATGGTACATTCCATGCCGACCCTGGGGGGGGGGGGTGACACCACATTTTACCACACAAGGGGACACCAACCCTAGTGACACCACTGTCTCAGGGAGCAGATAAAACCTGCTTGGCCATAGCACTTTTGGCTGGTAGCATGTAACCAGGACCATGCCCAGAATGGAAAAATTGTGGAGGAATTAATTGAATGGAGAACCTGACCATTTAGGGGATCTACTGAGAGCAAGAAGAACTATTTTGTTGGCAAGGAATAAAGGAAAAGGTGGACCCGGGAAACTCAAACAAAGAACAAATTCCCCTGATGAATGAAGGCTGGGATCCAACCAGATAAAAGGCTATTCCTCCACCGGGGAAGGAACTTTAGATGTGCCAAGCAAGTGAGAAACCAAATAATATATACAAAAAACCTTCATATCATAAAAACATTGGTTTTATTGTATCTTGTTAAAAGATGCCATTTAGATTAAAATCAACAGTACAAAACAATCAGACAAATGTACATAGGTATTTTGTTGGCAAGCTCATTAAGATCCAATTGGTACTATGAATTGCCAACCACTGAGCAAAGACCTGAACTAGAAAGACATGTAGACACCTGAAATAGCAGAGGCTTCCTAGAGATTAGAATTAGAGGAGTCATTGTCAGTCCTCCTCCAAGTAGAAAACTTCAGTGTTTAAAGTGAGCAGCCATTGTTACTTATGCTTGCCAAAGTTTTCAGACTGGAATAGAGAATGTAAATCATCTAAATTAAGTAGTTGGTACTAGTGGTATTTTACTGGAAGTAATCTATCATTTGTGCCTTTTTAATATTTCCAGGGTGCCATCTAAACAACTGTTTATTTGCACCTTCCTAAAAGCTCTTTATATGCCCAATATATGCCCAATATTTTCAGTATTATCAAAAAGTAAATAGGCATTTAAATAATTATTTGCAGTATGTCAGTAAAATACTCTTTTTCCCTAACATATTATAACATGGGTGTATAACAGACATGATCCAGTTTAGAAGGTACCATGCACGCTACTCCAAATCATCAGTCTACCTTTCTGATTACACTCACCTGATATTTAGGCAATCCTTCTCAAGTAATCATTGACTAAGCTCTTGTGAATGTAATTAGTAAGGGAGAAAGCTGATCAGGAGAAGAGCACTGTGAAGCTAATGAAGGTTATGTTTGAGGACCTAGTGTAGTAAAATAAATAGAAAGCCTATCTGTTCAAGATGTGATATCCATTTTCTCTTTGTGTAGAGGAGTGAACATACCTCTTCCTTTTGTGTATATCCAAAAAAGATCCCAGCACATTCATCAGGCATCTTAATAAACCAATGTTTTTATTAAATGCTTTAAATAAAACACAAAATGCTTACAAATTTAAAATAGGAACAATTGTCATCAAAGCCGATTTTTTTTTCCTCTAAGGGAAAAGAAAAGTGGCAGTTTTAGTAAATTATAACAAATTGTAAGATAAAACCCATGTGATAAAAATACGGGGGCTGTCATTGCTAGCTTGCCTTTTAAGGTAAATTCTACTTGACTTTTAAAAGGGGCAGCTCCCATATTTCTGTCTTTACAGAAAGGATATGCTTTGGTACAATCCTATTTCAATTTAATGAAACCCAAACTTAGTAGCGAATACCAAATAAAGTGCATTGGAGGCAAATCTTGATACGAAATTCTGACCATTTTCAAGGCTAATAGGTGAGCTGTTATCAAAAAAGGCATGGGAAGCATACCTTAAGTCCCAGTTCGCACCCTAATGTCGGTAATGGAACTGTTCAAGTCGTTGCGACTCTAACTTTGTGGTGGCGCACCGATTTGAAAAAAAGGTACCTGCACTATTTTTCAGGTGCGACTTGCATAGACATAGACAAATGTCAGCCAAGTCGCACCTGAAGTCACACTGACTAGCGGCCTTGAAATCATCCAAGTGAAGTCACGCAATTTCAAAGCAGGGTTTAGTGTGAACGGTGGCTTAAGCAGGTAGAAAGTCTGTGGTGGTATAAAGAAAAACAATTTTCATGGACAGCATCAATGACGCAATATTCTGGCATCACATATTTTAAAATCATTAACAACTTTTTGTCTTCTATAGTTAGCATGGCTTAAAGTGATACTAAACGATATCCTTATTCTTCAAACATAATTCATACAAATCCACTACTAAATGGCCCCGTTATCTATTTTTCATGTTTTTGTGTTTTTCTGCCTCCTTGTCCAGGACCTCTACACCCCCCCCCCCCCCGCATTTCCATTTGTTCAAGCAGCAGTGCATATTAGTTTTGGTCACATGCACTACTCTATGAACACTACAAACCCCATAGTCCCTAACTATGAAGATTTAGAAAAGGCTGTGAGTGATAGAAGTTACTTGTTTGAGTAAAGAATGCATACTTTTTTCTTTTTAAACCAGAGTTTAGTGTCACTTTAAATACAACAACAGCACTCCAATCTGATTCATTTCAACTGACCTGATTTTAACTCCTAATTTTTAAAATGTCAAAACAAAAACACTTTAAAACCAGAATACCACATTCCCTAATTTCCTTTCCATCCCAGTATCCCCAGTTATTCTCAAAATATTCATAAAACAGACCTCAGGTATATGTATATAAATTGGCTAGCATCCGGACAGTACATGAGCACTTGTTTAGGCAGCAAGTAGAAAGAGACAAGGCAGGTTTTATCTTGTAATAAAAAGTATTATCTAAGGCGACGGTCCCCAACCTTTTTGGCACCAGGGACTGGTTTCATGGTAGACAATTTTCCCAGGTACTGGGGTGGGAGGGGTTGGGGGTGGGGTTGTGGTGGATGGGTTGGGGGATGGGATATTGACAGAATCTGTCCTCAGCCCCCTTCACACCACAACCCCATTTATAGCTCAACCCCCCTTTATATCAATGTCCATAGTCCCCCTTTACATCACAGTTCCCCCTTTAGAGCAGTCCCACAGTGTCATCAGCCCCCCTTCACATCATCATTCACATAATTAATGTAATGGGGACTGCTTTGAAAAGGGGCACTGTAATGTAAAGGGAGCACTGTGATATTAAGTGGACTGCACTGTTAAAGGGGCACTGTAATGTAATGTAATCACATTTGTCCATTCCAGGCTCTGTATCTCCTGCACGGGGCACCTACCTATTATCAGTCAGTGTGTACTCTCCTGGCTCTCCATTCTAATATGCAGCTCCTTCCGTACCCTGCCCTGCTGATTGGATGACATCATAATTATTTTTTTTTCTTATTTTACTTTTTATTCTTTATTTTTACACTGTTCTTTTTTTTTTTTTTTTTTTTTTTTTTTAAAGTGTCACTTTTATTCCTATTACAAGGAATGTAAAAAGCCCTTGTAATAGAAAAAAAGCATGACAGGACCTCTTAAATATGAGATCTGGGGTCAAAAAGACTTCAGATCTCATATTTACACTAAAATGCAATAAAAAAATAAAAAATAAAATGTCGTTTGAAAAAAATAAAAATAAATGTCCTTTTAAGAGCTATGGGCGGAAGTGACGTTTTGACGTCGCTTCCACCCTGCAATGGTATGGAGCCGGGTGGGAGCCATCTACCACATAGGGAGAAGGATCCAACCCACTAGCTGCTGCCATAACAACGATACTCCACTTCAAACAGCCGACGTATAGCGACAGCGGGCGGTCTGCAAGTGGTTAACCTGACATGCAAGAAGATTTTAGATGGCTATGTTATTTAATTGTCAGTAGTGACCTTACAAATATGTTTCCTGTTTTAATTGAGCATTGTTATTTTCAGGATAAGTAAAAAAAGTTAGAATTAGAAAAATAATAGTAACCAAGTTCTATGTTATTTCACAGTTTTATCACCATGGGCGGTCATATGTGCCACAGATTATACTGCCTGCCACTAAGAAACAGTAGGAAACAAGTGTTGGGAGGTCTAACTTGCAGCTGTAAGGGTACTCTTAATCAGCTGCTTCAGACTGACATCAAAAGCATCTCAACTGACAAACAGAAATTACAGCTGGGGATGCATGTAGAGAATGCTTTACATAATTACATGTCCTTTGTGATCTTATATGACAGCATGTCCACAGTATTTCCTTCTACATTCTGCATGAATTATCCTTAAACAATATAATCTGCTAGGAAAAATATATTTGTGATAATGCTGGAAAATTATATTTTCTTAGTTTTTCCTACATTGGGAAACTAATGCCTTTTAATTTGCACCTGATGTTATGTAACTTTGTTTGTCATGTCTTGTTAACAGATTGTTTGTTTGTCTTGATACCAAAATAGTGAAAAGATAAGCTCATTAATATTACATCATCATCATCACTGAATGCTCCTCTATGAAATCACATATTCAAACATAGCTCAAAAGGGTATACAGACAAAACGATGCTCACACCATGTCATATAAAAATATTACATTTTTTTTTCATCCAAAAATAATAAATATATTCAGCACTAGAGCAGCCACCTAAATGCAAAAGTGACTGCGTCAATCCCATAAATTGTTACATTTCAAAGTTTCAAAAAAGGCAAGCAACTCATTTTGTGTACCTGTCCATATCAAAAAAATGTTGTCGATAAAACAAGGCCATATGAGCACCTTTGCAAAGAAATCGTGCATTTCATCCCTTTAGAATAGGTCATGCTCCCACCCCCCCAGGTACAGGTTGGCGTACGATGGGGCACATCTAGTCCCTATCGCCATGCCCTGCACCTGGAGGTAGTGGGATCGTCCAAAAAGAAAAACATTGTTCAATAGTATAAACTGTAACAGCACAAGGATAAATTTGTTATAGGGTCCGGCCATTCAATCTCGTTGCTGAATGAAGCCCCCCACAACCCCAACCCCCAACTCGTGGGGGATGGAGTTGTAGAGGGCCTCCACATCAAGAGCCACCAATAGGGCACCCTCAGGGATGTGAATCCCATCAAGGGCCCCTAGAAGGTCCATAGTGTCCCTTATGTAAGAGGTCAATGCCCCCACGTGGGGATGAAGATATTCATCCACCATCTGGCTGGCTGCCTCCATAAGACATCCATTCCCAGAGATGATTGGCAGACCCGGGGAGTGGGTTTAGCTCTTATGAATTTTAGGCGATGCTTAAAGTGTTGGTGTTTTTGGTGATTGAGTATTCAAAAATTCCACTTCTTTTAGTAATAAGGTTATCATGATAGGCAGAACCTATTAGTTTCCTATATTGTATATTAATGTTTTTAACAAAGCCCTCAGATACTCTTTTATACCAGTCATGGTTATTGAGAAGGTCCATAACCATGCTTTCGTTTTGGGTATGATCCATTACCACTAGGTGGCCCCCTTTGTCTGAGGGTTTATCGACCAAATTGGGGTTCTGTTGTAGGGAGCGAACAGCTTCCTGTTGGTCAGAGGTCAAATTTGAATGGGAAATCCCTTTCCATTTGGTTTGATGTATTTCATTAGTGACCTGCTGTGTAAATGCCCAAATGTTTGGGTTCGCTTGAAGAGCAGGAAATGTTTGAGATTTAGGCTTATATTCTTTGGAAAATAATGGGATTGATGGAGCATTGGCAGGAGGGGCAACCTCCAAATGAGACAGAGAATCCCCTAAAGAGGGGGGCTCAGTCTCATCCATATGGCCCTCCTCCCAAATCTCCATCAGGTCATCAAGGGCTTTGATATCATTGATTGTCATTTCACTCCAAAAGGGGTTATCCAAAGGTTGAGTTGCTACTTGCTTTTGATTTTTATCATAAATAGCCTTAAACATTAATTTCCGTGAAAATAAATTTAAATCTTTAATAAGTTCAAATTGGTTTATTTTTTGAGTGAGACAATACATTAAAGGGGTTGTAAAGGTACATGTGTTTTCACCTTAATGCATTTTATGCATTAAGGTGAAAAAATATCATATGATTAGCGCCCCCCCCCGACCTCTCATTTACTTACCTGAGCCCTCGAAAGTCCCGCGTCGTGAATGCGCTGAATTCGGCTTCTCAGCTCTTTCATTGGATGATTGATAGCAGCGCAGCCATTGGCTCCCGCTTCTGTCAATCAAATCAATGACGCAGCGCACTGGGGGGCGGGGCTGAGTGATACAGTCGGTGGCTATAGCCGCCAACTGTATCACTGTAGCGCACCCACAAGCTAACCCCCTTGGGAGAGCGCTTCCCAGAGGGGGTTTAGCAGTTGCATGGAGGAGCCGAGACAGCTGCCAAGGGACCGCAGAAGACGAGGATCGGGGCCATTCTGTGCAAAACGAACTGCACAGTGGAGGTAAGTATGACTTTGTTTTTTTTTGTTTTTTTTAAAGGAACCTTTACAACCACTTTAAGCCCAAACTCAATACTTAAATTTGTTTATTGGACAGGGAATAGGAAGATAAATTATTACTTCAAACTTTGTTTTGCTATTAATATCTTGTGACTTATTCCATATGGAGTATCTTCTTTGGATCTAGTGCTTGTTGGGAAAAAAAATCAGAGCTGGACGTACATCCAGCTGTTGAAAATTCCCGTTTGGGTGACTTACCTGATTAGGTGTGGGTATGAGTGGCGTTTGGCACGTGCTAGAAGATGAGGACTCTCCCACCTGATCCGAGGAACCCATCTGTGCCTGAGACATGGATAATATGCCCAGTGCTGATCAAGCATTGGATTGGGTGTGTTTATTTCTAGGGTATATATTTTGTGAATGATTAAGGAGACCGTGTATTCCTTATTAATTCCCAATCCCCAATGCTAATAACACTGCTAAATGTTTCCCTTAACTCTGCAGCTGGAGGTTCATTCGACCAAACACCCATTTGTTTGGTGGCCCCTATAAGATTCTCTATAGACTGCACACAGTGCAGACGTCTCCCATGTATTGTTTCCCCTGCTCAAAATTTAATATATTAAGCTATTTTTTTCCCCAGGATCATTGGTAAAGGTTGTTTCACATAAACACATATTACAAATATTACAGAAATTATTTGTTACACATTCATGAATGTTGAGACATTTACTAAGCATTTTTTTTAAATCAATTGACCCCTAGGTGGTGTTTGTGAGGTTTTGGTATTGAAGCACTCAGTTTTGCATTTAGGTAACTTCTCTAGTGCTTGATATATGTATTATTTTTGAATTTAGTAAATGTAGTGTTTTGGTATGATATGATGTTAGCAATATGCTCATTTCCTACTGTCTGTATGCCCTTTTGAGCTATGTTTGGCAAGTGTTGCCTTTACTTTCACAACACTTAGAGGGAACCTGTGTGGAAGAATATGGTAGCTGCAATTAATGATTTTACCCAGGAAAGGGTAATATAAAGTATAATGTAAAACGTGATGAGGAGGATTGCAGTTTACCAAATGTTTGGCTATGATTAGACCCTAACCACCTTTTTTCATTGCATTGTTCGGTCAGGAGAGCAGTTGGAAAACAGGAGAAATGTCACACCCAACAACATAGTCACTGAATGCTCTTCTACCGCCAGCAAATTTGTGGATTCAGCCCAGATCTGAAGGAAATGGTTCTGTCATCCTGTCATCCTACCTTCAGTATCTGTGAGTCAATAACCTGGAACAAGTATATAGCCATGAAAATCTAGGAAGGCCAAACCTCCATCCTGCATGCTTCTCCTGTCTGACTATGAGGATTGGGATGATAGCCTATACCTTTGAAAGCAAGTCAGCAGTAGCAGTATCAGATATTCTATTCTCAAAGGGTAAGAGAGACACAGAGCAGACATGGCTGTGCCATTAGGCACAATAGGCTTGTGCCTGTAAGTAGCAATGACAAAAAGTAGCTTTTCCATGAATAACTATTCTCATATTTTTCCCCATTATCAGCAGGAATAAATTCTTTTTTTCATAACCATGTTTATATTTGTCATAAAAACTAAACCAAGCTTTGAACCAGTAAAACTACAAAAATGTTATTTGAAAAAGAGGTGATCCTAGGGGTGATGTATTGCTTTGGATACCAAAGGTTGTGTTTCTGCAGGGAAATCTTGTGCATGGTCCAAGTTGTGGACCTAAACAGTAACTGGCTTCTAGTTGAACCAAGGTACATTACAGTGCTGAAAAAAAGGTTACTGTTGTTAATTATTTGGTGAATGGTAATCTTGCAGCAAGCCATCAGGATTATAATACCCACGGGAACTAGCTTGGCAATTTATAAGATAATTTTGCCTATTAATAAAACAATAAAATGTTTGTAGCTATATATTTTGTAACATGTTCACTTTAATTATTAAAAAAAATATATACACAGTATAGTTAGCATAAAACCATTGAACTTTTGGCTAAATAAAAAAAAGGCACAATGAATTTAGAAAAATATGTCAACTTTTTCTGCACAGTCAAATAAAAACATAAGCAAACAAGACAGGGCTGACATAGCTAATGCTTATTTCACCAGTATTTTGGCATGTCTGTGACTTTTGTTTTCAAATTCACTTGTATGGGCAAAGAATCTTGCAATGTCTGTCATGAAGATGAAGGAAAGTGTGTTGTTGTGATAAATGGTAACAATGTGTGTGACAGTAGTTTCATATGGAAAAGAAAGAGCTCCTGAGACAAAAGTCTACCAGGTCATTCAGGGAGAAGAAAGTACATTTATACAAAAGATAACATTTCTCAAGCTGGGAAAATTCAGCTTATTATGCAGAAAAAAAACTTTGCTAAAGCATAGTATTCAGCAATAAGAAATATGTTGGCAGCTTTAAATATTTGTAGGGATTACACTAAAATACCAAATGCTTTGGTGAAAAAAAAATTTTTGATAAATATAATGACAGCATCCATAGAAAATGCAAAAAGCATCTTCTTGAAAAGCCAAAGACCACTGCTCTCAGAATGTTGGATAAGAAAATATAGGTATAAAAAGGAGATGAAAATGAGCAACATGGGCCCTAATACTGGCTTCTGACCCCAATTCCCCATGTTCTTTACTGAAGCACTATCAAGAGCACTTTTATACCTTAGGGTTATACAGTTCAATCTTTTAGAACAATGTGTGCAATTTTAGTAAAATGTATCACTACTGCACGTACATAAAAGTGGCAACCACCCCAACCTATAACTAGCCTTTGCAGTAAGGTGTACATTAAAGGGCAATGCGCATCACAAACAGAAACTTACCAGTCAGCCTGGATGACAACTACATTTACCCTGTCTAACAATTTATGTTAAAAACAGAGGGATTTGCTTGCACACATTTGCAAATATATGCCTTTGCTGCCATTGTGCTTTTGCTGGGCATCACATGCGCCCCTGTGCCTTTAAGGAGGGATGGGCTCCCTCCAGGCACACATGCCCTTAATCTATCCACTGCTATATCTGCTCCTATTTAGGAGACTCTGAAAAATTATAGAGTTAGGACTGCAGTTTACATCGGAGCCTTGACGTTGGCACTGCAACTTACACATATACAGTATTTGCAAATGTGTGCAAACAAAACCCTCTGTTTTTAACATGAATTGTTAGACCAGGTCAATTTGGTTGTTTTGCAGACTGGTTGGTAAGTGTTCTGTGAAATTGTTTGTTTTTAGTGGAGTATGCTGTACATATCCACTGTTGATTAACCACTTGCTTACTGGGCACTTATTCCCCCTTTCCTGCCCAGGCCAATTTTCAGCTTTCAGCACTCTCACACTTTGAATGACAATTGCGTGCTCATGCAACACTGTACAAATATGAGATTTTTTGCATTTTTTTCACACAAATAGAGATTTCTTTCGGTGGTATTTAATCACTACTGGGTTTTTATTTATTTTTTTCTAAACAAACAAACAAAAATGAAAAAACAAAAAGCATTTTTCATATTTTGTTAGAAAATTTTACAAACAGGTCACTTTTCTCCTTCACTGATGGGCACTGATAAGTGACACTGATGATGAGGCACTGGTGGTCACTGATTGGCACCACTGATGGGCACTGATAGGTTGCACTGGTGGGCACTGATTGGCGACATTGATAGGTGGCACTGATGGGCACTGATATGTGGCACTGGTGGGTGGGCACTAATTAGCAGCACTAGAGGGCACTGATTAGCAGCAATGGATGGCACTAAGGGGGCCGAGAATGGAAGGACATCCATGTACGCCCTCCCAGCAAAGGAAGCCTGTGCTGCAGCCATCTTTCAGTTATAGCGCAGGCACCAAGTGGCTAAAATACCTTCCATTCAATGAAACTTTGGGGGAGATTTATTAAACTGGTGCAGCTGTGCATAGTAACCAAGCAGCTTCTAGGTTTTATTGTCAAAGCTTAATTGAACAAGATGAAGTTAGAAGATGATTGGTTACTGTGCAGAGCTGCACCAGATTCTGTGTGCACTAGTTTTATTAAATCTCCCCCATTATATTTTTTTATACTTTTAGGATCAAAATAGACATATTTTTGCAGCATTTGGTTCCAGATTGATGAGTCAAGAAGTAATATTTTCATCCTTTCAGTCATCCATCTTGTCATTATTATATTAATCACCTTTTTATAAAATCAGTTTTTGGTTCCATGAATGAAGTGTATGGCTTTGCCTACAGTACTTGTCTACTTTCTACTCTTGCCTGATCCAGTTTCTTATTCCTATCCTTTGGGTTTGGTTTCAAATTTGTCACACTGTACACTTGTCTTGCCCTTGTCTTCTGGTGCCAACACTTTGAGTCTCCTCCTTTTCCATGGTCGTGGTTTTCTAACTTATATTTTCGTTATACTGTCCCCCTGTCTCCAGTATGCTAGTTTCCAGTATTTTACCCTTGTTCTGCTTTTATATCAGTTTTCATTCTTGCTCCTTATACATGTACACCATCTCTACCTGTATCATGGTGTCATTTTCCCCCAGTATTGAGATGATTTTGTCATGTGGATCAGTTCTAAGTGCATCTAAGTACAACTAAGAAAGTTGGCTACTAAAGGCTCAAACATAATTTGTGACCAAGTAACTTTTTGTACTGTGGTAAAGTGTTTGCTTAGATCATATTTCTATCGCTAAACATTCCTGTGTGCTCTTGCTCTAGCTCTTTGGGTCCTCTACCCACTCCTGTCTTTTCCTCCAACTAGTCCGGAAGTATCCAAATATTCAATGTCTCACCATAAGAATCATGTTTTTTTTTTGTTTTTTTTTTAATCTTTTCTTTATTTCAAAAAGAGAATCTCAAGACATCTTCCGTACATCATAAAAATAACATAATAACATAATAGACATACCCCTCCAACAAGATAATAGTTACATTTCAAATCTTAAGTTTTCATAAACACAATAAACCACTTATTTCTCCAAGTATTCATCTCCCTTTGGTCATGCATTTAAGGACTCAGTCTAATGCCCCGTACACACGGCCGGACATTGATCAGACACTCCGACAACAAAATCCTAGGATTTTTTCTGACGGATGTTGGCTCAAACTTGTCTTGCATACACACGGTCACACAAAGTTGTCGGTAAATCTGATCATTCTGAACGCGGTGACGTAAAACACGTACGTCGGGACTATAAATGGGGCAGTAACCAATAGCTTTCATCTCTTTATTTATTCTGAGCATGCGTGGCACTTTGTGTGTTGGATTTGTGTATACATGATCAGAAATTCCGACAACAAAATTTTGTTTGTCGGAAAATTTTATAGCCTGCTCTCAAACTTTGTGTGTCGGAAAATCCGATGGAAAAAGTCCGATGGAGCCCACACACGGTCGGAATTTCCGACAACACGCTCCGATCGCACATTTTCCGTCAGAAAATCCGACCGTGTGTACAGGGCATAATAGTATATTCATAATACGGTATCTATCTCTTTCTTTCCCTTTCAATTACCCCTACTAACAAACATATGACGAGACAAAAACACAAACAAAACAAAACAAAAAAAGGAAAAAAAAGAAAAAAGGAACCCCTCCCCACTCCATAACGTCCCCCCTCTCTCCCCTCCGACTCCCATCTTCCAGGATATAACACTCCTCTAATCTGATCAAATTTGCTGCCTCCTCTATCTCCCTTCTCAACTGTTGGAGCCCTCATCCATGAGAGTCCCTCCCTCTTTTGAATTAATGAAGAGGTTCCTTGCAGACCATGTTTTCAGATAGGTCTCTCGTTTCTGTCGAGCTGTCCATATTAGGTCTTCCATTTGATTCAATTCCTCTACCCTCTTGAGACAGAGTCCCACTGATGGGGGTTGTCTTTGCTTCCAAGTATGGGGTATACATACTTTGGCCGCATTAAGAAGATGACATACTATAGATTCCTTATATCTCTTAACTGGTAGTTTAGAATCGTGTAATATAAAGAAGGTGGGATCTTCAGGCATCTCGCCTCCCAAAACTGCTGACTAATTCTCCGAACCTCCCTCCAAAAACCCTCAATTCTAGAGCAGGACCAGATAATATGCAATAACGTCCCAGGCTCCTCACCACATCTCCAACAGATATCAGAGACATCTGGAAAATATAAGAACCATGTTAACCATTACAACGAATGCTTACAGTTTAAGAAATTACATACAGAATTTTATTTTCTAAGCAGATGTACCATTTGGTAACTCAAGGGGTATGCATACTGTACCTCTCAATTAACAACTTTAGTACATACAAAAGGTATATACAAAAAATATAGAGTCATATATCAACATGGATATTGTAGATCATCCAATAGCCAAGTATAAAAATAGTTCTGTAATGCTAGTAAATTACAGAGGTTGTCTTTTTTTAATAGAAAGTACAGTATTCATCTTGGAAGAAAATCAAGAAATTAAAAATCTACGATTTATGGCTTCCTCTGAGGAATTTAAATCTTCCCTAAAGCATCTATTTTGAAACTGTTAAAATTAAGGTGTAATTGCCAGGAAGATCAGTGAATTAAAGTGGCTGCTAACCCTTAATGTAAGCTTGCAATAGTGATCAATGTGCAGCTTTGATTTGTGCCTATATTATTTTAAAACAATGACACATTTCTATTTACTTATAATAAATGTAGGCATTCCACCTATACCGCATTTCTATGTAATGGAACATGTATTGATATTATGGCTTTTTATACACTTTTAAAAAATGTAACTAACTATTCAATTACATTTTCAAATAGTGAGCCATAGTTTGCCACTTCTAATATGATTTTCATTTCCCTAGTTCAACTGATGTGGCAAAAATGTGACATTTTTCAAGACAATGATCATGAGATGACATGTATTGGAAAAAGTAAATTGTTACAGTCAGTTACTTTCTTCTTTTAAAATGGTTAAGTCGAAAATGCTTACTGATCTGGAACTTGATTCCCCAATAGAGAGTCCTCAAGTTGTTATCATTGATTGAAGTTATCTAAAATGAAGCTATAGATTTTTAAATCTCTTTTCATTTAAACAAAAAATACATAAAATATTATAAGAAAGTGGCAGAAAAATATACGTTGGACAGGGAAAAAGGAAAGTATTTGCAAAGGTTGACATTTGTCCAAATTTTCAACATTCTGTATGTACAGTACAATGATACTGCAGAGATATATTTCCATTCTCAAATTGGTGTTCAGTGGTCCACTTAAAGGATAGATTGAACCAATGTGAGAGTATATAAGAATGTCACAAAGCATATTATATCATTGCATATGCAATAGCAAATATTCAGGACCAGTCTGTGCTATTTTAGTTGATGGTGGGGCGTGGAATCTAGAAATGCTACGGAGGTGTTGAATGGCATAGAGCAGGGATATGCAATTAGCAGACCTCCAGCTGTTGCAGAACTACAAGTCCCATGAGGCATAGCAAGACTCTGACAGCCACAAGCATGACACCCAGAGGCAGAGGCATGATGGGACTTGTAGTTTTGCAACAGCTGGAGGTCCGCTTATTGCATATCCCTGGCATAGAGGATGTAGTGTAAGTCAACATGTGAATGCATATTTGCTTTCTTTTGATTGGAAGGTAGATACACAAGTGTACTTGTGTGCATATGGGTATTATTATTATTATTATTATTATTATTATTATACAGGATTTATATAGCGCCGCCAGTTTACGCAGCGCTTTACAACATTAGGGCAGACAATACAAGTACAAGTACAATACAATTCAATACAGGAGGAATCAGAGGGCCCTGCTCGTTAGAGCTTACAATCTAGGAGGGAGGGTCAAGTTATACAAAAGGGTAATAGCTGTGGGGGATGAGCTAATCGAGAAAATAGTGCAGTTGTTAGATGGAGGCAGGATAGGCTTCTCTGAAGAGGAAAGTTTTCAGGGATCGTCCAAAGGTGGATAAATTTGGAGACAGTCTGACAGATTGGGGTAGCGAATTCCAGAGGATGGGCGAGGCTCGGGAGAAGTCCTGGAAGCGGATATGGGAGGAGGTGATGAGGGAGCTAGAGAGCAGAAGGTCTTGGGAGGAACGGAGATGGCGATTAGGTTGGTATTTTGAGACTAGGTTAGTAATGTAGCTGGGGGCAGAGTTGTGGATGGCTTTGTAACTTATTGTTAGTATTTTGAATTTAATTCATTGGGTGAGTGGTAGCCAGTGGAGGGATTGGCAGAGAGGGGTAGCAGACACTGAGCAGTTTGTAAGGTGGATGAGTCTGGCAGCAGCATTCATGATGGACTGAAGGGGGGGTAGTCTATTTATGACATTTATGACATTGATAGAGTAGTGTAATAGAACATGTAACTAATCTTGCTTTTGTGTCAGGGTTTTTCACTGTTAGCACCAGATAGTATTTCATCTAATTAGAAAAGGCTCAGGCTAATAAAAAGTCTTACCTGCTATGAATTTTAAATTAAAGGTTTCTATTGAGTCTTTTATTCATGTTATGGTAAACAAACCCTTAGCCTAATTAAATTCAGCATGTGTTTAAAAGGCATATCTTAGAGGGCAGAGAAGAAGGGAAAAGACATGGAAGAACAATGAAGTTGACTCACTTACTCCTTAGATGGCTGTTTATCAAGGAATGAACAGAAATTAACATAAAAATTTTATGTGTGTGTGTGTGCTTTTTAGTAGCTTGTGTGCAGAGTATTCGAGCTGTTAGTGTTTTTCTTCTTTTATTTCTTCATTTTTGAATACCAATCCCAACTCTATAGTACTTTGTTTTAAACACTTGAGTTCCGGAAAGGTTTTACCCCCTTCATGATCAGAGCATGTTTTGCTATTCAGCACTGCGCTACTTTAAATGGCAATTATGCAGTCATGCAACACTGTACGTAAATTAAATTTATATATCTTTTTTTCCCCACAAATAGAGCTTTTTTTTGTTGTTATTTGATCACCACTGGGTTTTTTATTTTTTATTATATGAATGAATAAAGACCAAATATTTTGGAAAAAAAAACAATATTTTCTACTTTCTGTTATAAAACATATCTAATAAAAAATTAAAAAATGTGTATCTGAGTTTATCTGCAACTTGCAAACTATGTATTCTTGTTAAATCAAAGGTAAGATGTATCTGATTTTACCTGAAATTTTCAAACAATGCATTCTTGTTATATCTATGTAAGGATACTTTGTTCTGCTTAAAGTGGAGTTCCACCCAAAAAAAAATCTCATTAATGTGCATGAAATAATATAAAAAAAAAAAAAAAATTTGGAGAATTTTTTTTTACTTACCTCTTTTTGTCTGTTGCTATGCAGTCCATTGAAATCTTCCTCCTTAATCACCTTGGCTCCTGGCACCACTTTCCTTCGTCGCCTCCTCTCGCTACTGCTCCTGGGAGATGTGCGTCATCATTTCCCGGGAGTCAGTGGACTGCGCCGAGGGCTTCGTTGCCATCACAACGGGCACTTCCGACACTGCCGCCCGTTGTGATGGCAACCTTTAGTAGTTGATGGCACTGCGATGACAGAATGCGCATGCGCAAGACTGGGGAGAGAATGGGCGGTGCATGCTGGTCCAGCAGCAGCACCGTATCCCGGAACAGGATCGGAACAGGATGCTTGTGAGCTTCACATGCCCACAAGCAAAATGAAAACAGCCAGAACACCGTTATCAAAGTTCTTTTTACAGATGAAAACAGACATCGGGGGACAAATTTTACAGAAGACGTGAGTGTTACAATGCCATTTGAAATGCTTGTGAAAGGTTAAAAAAATATATATATATTGATTGTAGTTGGAACTCCGTTTTAACTTGAAAACTAATAAAAACGAAGTTGGAAAAAAAATGTCTTCATAAATTTAGGTTCAGATGTATATGTCTTTGGTAAAAAAAAAAAATCCCTATAATTGTATGGTAATTGGTTTGTGTGAAAGTTATAGCGTCTACAAACTATAGTATATATACTGTATATATATTTGAAAATTGATCAGTTCTTCTCATTTCTTAAGGCCCTTAAAATGCCAGGACAATACAAATACCTCCCAAACCCCTTTTTGGAAAGTAGACAGTCTGAGGTATGTAGTAAGTGGTATGGCAAGTTTTTTAAAGTTGTAATTTTTTTTGTCAGAATCTTTTGGAAAATGAGAAAATTAAATAAAACATTTTTCCTTGGAAGTTGCATGATAACCATCATGCCCCACAATTTAGCCCTGGGCTCTGTATTATAAGCTAAACTATGTGTGTAAACTACTACAAATATCTCCCCTCTGCTGATTGGCAATAAATAAATAGATATAAAAGCTACTGCACTAAGGCCCCTTTCACACTTGTGCGACTTTTCCTGCGGCGTTGGACATCAGAGTCGCATGACAAGTCGTACCCCACGATTCCCAATGATAACTATTCATACATGTGCGACTTCAAGTTGCACCAACTTCAAAGTAGTCCCCGTACTACTTTGGTCTGACTTTGATGTGAGTGCAGGTCCATAGACCTCAAGTTTACACAAGCATTCCCTTAAATTGCATCAAAATGGTAATAAAATTGCATCACTTTCATGTTGCGGCAGTGTGAAAGGGGCCTAACATGTTCTCTTAAAAGACAATAAAAGTATATAATAAACTCTGTGTGTTATTTGTTTATCTCTGCATTAGTGGTAATTTCTATTGATTTATGGAAGGAAGATCTTCCTGTAAGGGCCCATTCACTCTAAATGTTTGAACCATTAGTTCACAGAATTCTTCTGTCGGAGAATTATTTGTACACACGGGCCAAAAGTCGTCAGATTCCACATTTTGGGATGATTTTTGGGCTGTATGTACCCAGCTTTGGGCAAGGAAGCTACGGGTGAGAGGGAAGAACCACTGTACAGTTTGGAATGGCTCAGCGAGTTCCAGGTGATAACAGATGGTGGCAAACAGTTAGGTTCGGATCCTTCTTTCCACCCAGTGCCATCTGTTACCACCTGGAAGTGGCAGAGGTGTTTGCATTCCATAGTGATAGCATTTCTTCCCTCTCATCCATACCTTCCTTTCCCAAAGCTGGGTATACACAGGCTAAAAATCATCTGGAAAAAGTCGGATCAGTAGGAACCTGCAGACTTTAGGCCCGTGTGTACAGGTGACTAGGGATGAGCCAGAAGTTCGACTTGAACATTGGATGTTCACCTGTTTTCGCCGAACAGTGAACATTGTGCGGTGTTCACGGCAAATTCGAAAAGCCGCAGAACACCATTAAAGTCTATGGGACACTACCATGAAAAATCAAAAGTGCTCATTTTAAAGGCTTATATGCAAGTTATTGCCATAAAAAGTGTATGGGGACCTGGGTCCTGCCCCAGGGGACATGTATCAATGCAAAAAAAGTTTTAAAAATTTTACATTTTTTCAGGAGCAGTAATTTTAACAATGCTTATAGTGAAACAATAAAAATGAAATATTCCTTTAAATATAGTGCCTGGGGGGTGTCCTTAGTATGCTTGTAAAGTAGCACATTTTTCCTGTGTTTAGAACAATACCACAGCCTAAATGACATTTCTAAAGGAAAATATGTCATGTGAAACTGAATGTGGCTGTAATGTATTATTGGATTCCAGCAATATAGAAAAAATTCATTGAAAAAAAACAGAATGGATCCCCCCCAGTTCATTACCAGGCCCTTTGGGTCTGGTATGAATATTAAGGGGAACCCCTTACCAAAATTTTTTTTAAAAATGCGTGGGGGTCCCCCCAAAATCCATACCAGGCCCTTCAGGTCTGGTATGGATTTTAAGGGAAACCCTGCACCAAAATAAAATAAAAAAGGTGTAGGAGTCCCCCCAAAATCCATATCAGACCCTTATCCGAGCGCGCAACCTGGCAGAAAAAGAGGGAGAGATGAGAGAGCCCCCCCTCCTGAACCATACCAGGCCACATGCCCTCAACATGGGGAGGATGTTTTGGGCCCCCCCAAGTGGCCCCGCCCTCAGCTATATAACAGCTGTCATCGCGGAGATGCGTCAGTCAGCGTGAGCCTCCCATGGAGATGGAGTTGGTGCGGGGTTTTTTTTTCCTTTTTTCGGTCCGTCAGGCACTGTCATAGAAGATGGATTTAGATTGCGGGACATTTTTATTTTTTTATTTTTTAATAAAGGACTTGTCCCAAAGTGTCTTCTGTCATTTTTACTATTTTGACACTTTTTTTGGTGAATTGGTAGGGGAACATTGTACCCCATACCCATTCACATAGGGGGGCAGGATCTGGGGGTCCCCTTGTTAAAGGGGGCTTGCAGATTCCGATAAGCCCCCCGGCCGCAGAACCCCACAACCACCTGGCAAGGGTTGTGGGGACAAGGCCCTTGCCCCTGTCAACATGGGGACAAGATGTTTTGGGGGAAACCCAAAACATCCTCCCCATGTTGAGGGCATGTGGCCTGGTACAGTTCAGAATGGGGGGGTGCTCTCTCATCCCCCCTCTTTTCCTGCAGCCTGCCAGGTTCCTTGCTTGGATAAGGGTCTGGTATGGATTTTGGGGGGACCTCTATGCCTTTTTTTAAATTGGCGCAGGGTTCCCCTTAATATCCATGCCAGACCTGAAGGGCCTGGTATGGATTTTGGGGGGGACCCCCCACACATTTTTTTTTTAATTTTGGTGCGGGGTTCCCCTTAATATTCATACCAGACCCAAAGGGCCTGGTAATGGACTGGGGGGGACCCATGCCGTTTATTTCAATGAATTTTTCCCATATTACCGGAGTGTGCAGAGTGCTGATCATTGCTGTGCCTCCTCCAGCCTGCATAGAGCCAGGACACAGGTCACCAAGGAATACGGGTCAGCACTAGACCTCTTCAGGAATTAAAATGGATTTAAGACAAGATGTTCATAAGCTGCCTAACACTGAAAAAAACCTAGAACAGCCCAAGAAGGCTGGACTGTCTGAGGACCGTTTTGTGACCATCCATAGTGAAGTTGTAATATCATACGACATCTTATAAACTATTGCCACTCTCCAATGACTAGTTATATTTTTAGATTTGTGATGCCTTGAGCGGCAGAAAAAACTGCTGGAACAAGCTGCCTAACTCCAGGAAGAAAGTCCATTTCATTGAACCTTTGGCTGGATGGATTAATCTATGGTGGTCACTGCTGGAACACCAGGAGAAGGAAAGCTGAGACCGGGGTGTTTAGATCTGCATTCCTGTTTGCTGCCCTGATTGAGATGTGTGGAGATTGAAGGGCATCCTTTATTATCCAATATTCATGTGACCTTTGTGATGAGGGTCCATTAAGGAGGGTAAGGGGCAGTGTTATCGGTTGCAGGTGATGGTTTCCCAATCTGCTAACCACCTTTGATATGATTATGCAGTGTGCTGAACACCATCTTTGGATTGACTTTCTTTGAACTAACTTATTTTCTAAGCGCTACACCACCTTGTTATAATCTTTATATTGTTCTTCATCAATATTGTGCTAGCTGCTTTTTATTTTATCATATTATATTAGTTAATAGTTGCGGATATAAGCGCAGCAGTTATCTATTTTTTTAAGATATAAAAAGTGCTAGCTTGCAAGATTTACTAAATGATATACTTGCCAAACTTCTAAAGAACTGTGAGGGAAAAATGTAGCTATAATAGAATGACAGAAATGACTGAAACAACTGCCAAAAAAGAAGACCCAAGGCTCCAAAAAGAAGATCCAATGTGTAGCACAATAACTTCCTATACAACTTCCTATACTATTACAGAATTTAATGGTATTTATAAGTGTCACCATAGCAGAATTCTGACCTGTACTATGCTTAACTATAGTAAACTGACTTGAAAGTTCTTGAAAGTTCTGAAATTTATTCACCTGTACATCTGTACAGACCTTGATCTTTGCATGCACGGCAATAAGATCAAGCATTGAATTGGATGGAGACAGAGTCATGTAACGGATTCCCTTTGGGGTATTAAGCATTAGAACTTCTTGTTATCACACATAGAATTTTTTCTAGAAGATAATTTTTTCTTCCAGAAGAGACTGGAAGAAGATCATATTGGGTCCATGTGGTATAGTTAGGTAGCAGAAGACAGGCAGATGTTTTAGCTTTTGTGATTCTGAATGAGAAATGTGTTAGCTTATTGGTAGTTAGATTTAAGCCTAGCACAAAGCCCTGTGTTCTGTTGTCTAACTCGTATACACCTCTTTAATTCATCACTATAATTGCAATTATTGCTCCAAGTATTATGATTTTTGTTTCATTATTATGTAATGCTGCACATTGTCTAATTAAATGTACAGTATGTCTGTGTGCATACATACATTTATAGTCTTATAAGACTAGCAGTGCAAAATCTTATTATAATGTATTAAAGATGAAGGTTTCGTATATATATAGCAATATATAAATACCACATGATAAGAGGTTAAACACTTCAATACCGGACACTTTTACCCCCTTCCTGCTCAGGCCAATTTCCAGCTGTCAGCGATCTCACACTTTGAAAGGCAATTACTCAGTCATACAACACTGTACCCAAATTACATTTTTATCATTTTTTGAGACAAATAGAGCTTTCTTTTGGTGGTATTTAATCACCACTAAGTTTTTTATTTTTTGCAATATAAGTGAAAAAATACCCAAAGTTTTGAAAATAAAATGTGCTTTTCTTAGTTTCTATTATATAATTTTGCAAATAAATATTTTTTCTTCATAAATTTAGGCCAAAATGTATACTGCTACATTTCTTTGGTAAAAGATAATCCAAATCAGTGTATATTATTTAGTCTGTGTGAAAGTTTTAGTGTCTACAAGCTTTGCTACGTATCATTGAAAATTGATCAATCCTGATGTACTGACTGCTATCTCATTTCTTGAGGCCCTAAAATGCAAGGGCAGCACAAATACCCCCCAAATCCCCCCTTTGCGGGTGCTTTTAAAAAGACCCCGCTATCGGCCGAAAAGCACCTTTTAAACGATGGTAAAGCGCCCCTAAAACTAGAGGCGCTTTACAGCTAACGTGGCCATGCTGTCATTGTGAAAGGGGTCTAATAGGCTGCACTAATGGATACACTGACAGGTACACTGATAGGCTGCACAGACAGATGTGCTGACAAGTACACTGATAGAATGCACTCATAGGTACACTGATGGATGGCTGACAGGTACACTGATGGATTTGTTAATAAGCTGCACTGAGAGGTACACTGATGGGTGCTGTGACAGGTATACTGATAGGTGCTGTGACAGGTACACTGATGGCCTGCACTCACAAGTACACTGATGGGCTATGCTGACAGGTACACTTTAATCCAGGGCAATCAGGGCAATGTGGTACACAGTACAAAAGGGGCTAATCAGTAACTCACTGCTCCCAGGTTCTCCTACACACACACAGGATCTGTGTGTGAAGAGGAGAAGCTGGTAACAGCGAGTAACCACTGTTTGTTTACATTTGTGATCATCTGTGATTGGACACAGCTCGGGGACACAGTTCACCTCCAATCGCCATGCTGCAGTGTGAGTACGAGCACCATGACTGGGAGAATGTCATATGACATCCATCTGGAAGAAAGAGTCCTGCCCGGCCATCAGTCTGCTTGTTTTAAACCATGAAATCAGGCCGAGACAGAAGTACAGTTAAATCACACTTGTTTAATAATAAAAGTAAAAAGAGCAAATGTAGTCAAAACATAGCCAAAGTTCAGTAACCGGAATGGATAGTCAGCCAAGCCAGAAGTCATGGATCAATGCAGTGGAACAGCAAGCAGTTTCTGTGATTTTGACCAAGGTTGAATGGCTTTAGGTAGGCAGGACTGATGAGCAGGATATCATCAACAGCTGAGTAACTGTGGAGAGATAGGAGCTGGCAATTAGCCGACAGCTGAGCGGTCAGCTCTGAGAAGGAAGGGCTGAGCCCAGCCCTGACAGTACCCCCTCCTTAGTGACCCCCCCTCGGAGGACCACCAGGCTTGAGGGGAAAAAAACTATGGAAATCACGGAGGAGGACAGGGGCATGTAAATCTGAAGATGAGACCCAAGAGCGTTCCTCCGGACTGTACCCATTCCAATGCAGGTACTGTATGCGCCCACAGAACCTATGGGAGTCAACAATGGACTGTACTTCATACTCCTCATGGTTCTCAACCTGTACAGGGAGGTGGTAAAGTGGTTGCAGACCAAAGCTTTTAATAAGGAGACATGAAATACACTCGAAATAGGAATATTAGAAGGAAGGTCTAATGCGCAAGCCACTGGGTTAATCCTGCGAAGAATACGGAAAGGCCCAATAAATCGAGGTGCGAACTTCAGTGAGGGAACACGAAGTTGGAGGTTGCGAGATGACAGCCAGACCCTGTCCCCAACCTGGTAGGAAGGTGCAGGCAGGCGTCTGCAGTCAGCATGGAGTCTGTACTTATCATTAGCATGTCGCAAAGCATCCTGGACTTGTGCCCAAGTGGAACGAAGACCATGGAGATGCTCTTCTAACACAGGAAAACTCTGCGGAACAAATGAGTCAGGCAACATGGAAGGTTGGAAACCATAATTTGCCATAAATGGGGACAATCAGGAAGCAGAATTCAAGGCACTGTTGTGAGCAAACTCTGCCCAAGGTAATAGGTCTGAACAGTTGTTATGATGGTCAGAAATATAGCAACATAGGAATTGCTCCAAGGACTGATTGGCTCGTTCTGTGGCCCCATTAGACTGCGGGTGATATGCAGAGGAGAAAGCAAATTGAATTCCACACTATGCACAAAAAGCTCGCCAGAACAGGGACACAAAGTGACTACCCCTGTCTGAGACAATCACCTTGGGTAGCCCATGTAAGTGAAAGATCTCCTGAGCAAAAATGAAAGCCAGTTCTTTAGAAGTGGGCAACTTCTTAAGTGGAATACAATGACACATCTTTGAGAACCGGTCAACCACCATAAGGATAACTGTGTTGCCCTGGCAGTTGGGTAACTGAAAGGTGTCGTGGAGTCTTACTCTGAGCACACACAGAACAGGCAGCTACGAAGGCGGTTACATCAGCACGTAGACTAGGCCACCAGAATTGTTGGGAAATGGCCCAAAAGAGTTGATTCTTCCCAGGGTGGCCATCAGCCTTGGTAGAATGGTAAGCCTGGAGCACGGCAGTACGGAGACTCTCTGGGACAAAGCAGCGGTCACAAGGTTTCTCAGGAGGAGCATGAACCTGAGCAGCAAGAATTTTGTCACCCAAAGTGAGACTGGTGCAAACCATAGCCAGAATACGATCAGGAGGAATCACAGGAACCGAAACTGACTCCAATTTGGAAGTGGAGGAAAATTGTCGTGACAAGGCGTCAGCCCTTACATTCTTTTTTTTTTTTTTTTTTTTTTAGTTTCAATAGTTTTATTGTTTTTAAGATAAACAATTGTCATAATACATCAAAATACAGTATTGATAGCGTAGGCTGGAAACATCATGCCTTCCTCAGACACCAGTAATACAGTGTTACAACTAGTTAATACAGTCAGTTGTCAGTTAAGTGCTATTGTGATATTTGAAATATGAATAACTGTCGTGAGCTGAATCTATAACAAAAGAAATAATGAAAGAACATAACTTAGCTCTGAATGGTTTGAACTTGCAAAGAAAGGTGTACATAAGGAGAACAGGAGGTAAATAAAGATATAACACCTTTGAACTATTACAGAGTGCCTCTTGTTCATTATTATTGTCTCTGTTTAACAGACTTATTTAGAACCTCTTTGACTAAAACCCAATGCACAATTGTCACAATGCTCAAATTCCTCCCTCCTTGAACCTTGCTCCTCAATATAGTTTGTTTAGGTGCAACCAGTCCAATAGGGGGGCCCTAGAATATCGTGCATTGACTCTCAGTCAACAATCCCCTCGAAGCCCGCTTTGCTGAGTATCAAACACAGACAACATTATAAATGTATTCGTTACATGGTATATGTGAGGAGTACTTAAACGCAGAACCTGGTAGACTAGCATCTAACTTTCTAGCAGTCATGAGAATCGCAATAAATTTTGTTTCCAGCAGACAAAGTTAAATATCTCCGCGGTGAGTGACTACAGTTGCCTATGCTCGGATCCCGCGGGGGAGAGGTCCTCTCTCCTCTCCGGGCACCCCGTTAGGGTTCTTGCTGTGCCCATCAGAGCGATCAAAGACCTGCCCCAGCCGGATCCCTTTCCCTATATAGTCCCCATAGACATCTCACCATTCTTGTAGCTAATGAAGACCTAGGACTCTGTTCTGCTGATTATCAATGAAAATTCGGAGCTAGAGATCCCTTTCTTAAATATTTGTGACCTACACATTGTATGTACAAAGAGGCAACTTGTCCCAGTGTGGATTTCTCCTGTGTGCTCTAATTTATGTATGTGTCTGCCTCGTAAGTCTATACATTTCCTACTATAGGGGATATTTAAGTCGTCCCTTTTTGAAAATAATACAGTATATCACCAGATGTTCGGTAAACATATCCTATGTAACACTCTGTCATGAATGTGTCTTGATGTGTATAACTTAAGGGCCAAGAGAGGCCTGTATATACCAAAGGGGCTCACTGGCCCCTGTCTTAGAGAGAAGAAAACGTGTTAAAAGAAGGGAGGAAAGGCAAGAGAAAGAGAGAGAGAGAAGTTATTGATACTGTAGATTAGGTAGGTTACCTGGTCCCATCTCCATACCCGGATAGAGTGAAATATTACAATATCGTGCCCATGGTTCCCAAATGATATTGAATTTCTCAACCGTATCCAACAGTTTAGCTACTATTTTCTCCTGGGACATTATCCATGTTACCTTCCTTTTACAACACTGAAAGGACACTGTGCGCCTTTTCCAGGCCTTAGCTAAAGTAATTTTTGCTCCTAATTAAATAAAGAAGGCTAACTTCTGGGAGCTTTTAGGTAGGTTCGGTATGGTATGATTGAGTAAAGCTATGGTTGGATCTGGTGCTATACGTATATTCAGTAAGCTGCCCATCATACAGAATATTTTCTTCCAGTAGGTTCTAATGCGCGGACAAGTCCACCAGACATGTAGCATAGTACCTTCCAATTTGCAATCTCTGAAGCAGGATGGAGAGGTCCCAGGATAAAACATGGCCAGCTTAGCAGGTACATAATACCATCTTGCCATCACCTTTAGGCTAGCTTCTATCAGAGAGATATTATAAATACCTTTGTAAGAGCGGTCCCACCCTCTGAACCAGTCCTTGGAAGTCCAAGATCCGCTCAAGTCCTCCTCCCAGGTCCTGGCATATGCTGGTTTATCCGACTTAGACATGAGTGCTGTGTATATTATCGAGATCCCCCCTTTCTGTCCTTCCATATTAGAACACCACTGTTCATATGGTGTAATCGAGGGAGCTACTTGTAGGTTAGACCAAAGTGATTGTATGAAGTGGAATATTTGGTTAAATCTGAACCTTTCAGAGTCGGGCATTTCCAATGTGTGTTTACAGTAATTCAAATTGATAGGACCCTTCGCAGTTAGATAGTGTCCTATTCTGTAGAGTCCTTTGTCTGTCCACCACTTAAACGCCTGAATATTTAGTCCTGGCGGGAATGCTGTATTATTAAATATGTGTGACAGAGGTCTAAGTGGGGAAATTAGAGACGTTTGAGTAAAGAGTTTGTTGCAAAGTGCGATCGAGTGAGATAATGTGGGGGCTAGGATGGCTGGTCTGCATTTGGGGTCGCACCATAATAAAAAGTCAATGGTGTTGCGAGGTGTAGCCTGCCTTTCCATAGACAACCAGTCAGGTTTTGAGGCCTTTCCAAAAATGAGAGAGATCTGCGCTAATTGAGCTGCCCGATAATAACCCCAGAGATCAGGCAATCCCAGCCCTCCCTGCGATCGTAAGCGTAAAAGAACAGTGGATGGGCATCTGTAACCCTTACTTCCCCATACAAAGCGTATTATCGACGATTGTAGTTTGTGGAGGAAGCCTTTCGTTAGTGGGATTGGGAGAGAGCGAAAAAAATATAAGATGCGGGGAAGTAGTGTCATCTTTATAGCGTTTACTCTTCCTACCCAGGAGAGACCATATTTAGTCCATTTATCTAACTCTTGTCTGCATTTCAGTATCATTGGAGGATAATTAGCTTTAAATAATTCCCCTATCTCAGAGGTTAAGTTAATTCCCAGATAAGGGATAGCCGTAGCGGCCCAAGAGAACTCAAAGCTTTGTTGAAGTTGTGAGAGAATTTCTGCCGGTACCGTAATATTCAGGGCCACTGATTTAGTCATGTTCACTGTCAGACCTGAAATTTTACTGAAAGTTCTTAGGATCCTGCAAACTACTGGGGTGGATATCAGGGGGGAAGAGATATACAGCAGTAAATCATCGGCGTATAAAGCGCATTTGTGTTCCTGATCTCCACACCTCACCCCCCTGACATCCGGGTTTGTTCTGATGGCTATAGCCAATGTCTCTATGGCAATGGCGAATAAGAGGGGAGAAAGTGGGCATCCCTGCCTGGTACCCCTATTAATAGGTAGTGCTGCCGAGTATCTGCCCATGAGCCGCATTTGCGCCGAGGGGTTTGAATACAGAGAATTAATTATATTTCTGAAAGTGCTACCAAAGCCCCACCTTTGTAGGATATCAGACAGGTATGCCCAGTCAATAGAGTCGAATG
The DNA here is from genome assembly GCF_042186555.1 of Aquarana catesbeiana. NCBI lineage: Eukaryota > Metazoa > Chordata > Amphibia > Anura > Ranidae > Aquarana > Aquarana catesbeiana. The sequence continues at coordinate 247,574,324 of NC_133325.1, read as the reverse complement.
CCTTATGTAGGTCAATTGATAAAATATATCCTTTTTGTGGTTGTCCCCCATCCCAGCTCGACTTCAGAAGAGATACTATATCTATGGTCCGTCTAATTTGATCCGGCCCCTGCCTGCCAGGTATGAAGCCTACCTGGTCTTTGTGTATATATGATGCAATGAAGCTAGACATTCTATTTGCTAAGATCTTCGTTAGAATTTTAACATCGTTGTTAATTAGGGATATTGGTCGATAGTTCCCTATTTCCCTGGGATCCTTCCCTGGCTTGGGGATTACTGTTATGTACGCAGTATTTAAATCAGAACCCAGTGGTTCCCCTTTTCTGAGGGAATTAAAGAATTTCGTCAAGTGTGAGACCAGTGTAGGTCCAAACTTTTTGTAATAACCGTTGGAGAACCCATCCGGGCCAGGGGAGGATCCAAGCTTCAATGAGTTTATGACCTCCAGAACTTCTTCCTGGGTGAAGGGCTCCTCCATTAGCTCCCTATGTGACTGTGTTAGTGTCGGTAAGGTCAGTGAGTCAAGAAATTTCTGCTTTAGCTTTCCTTCCGCTGACACTTTAGCTTTATAGAGTTCATGGAAGAAGGTAAAAAATTCCTCCATAATCTTACTTGGATTTTGTGTTATATCTCCGGATTTGAGCTTAATTTTAGGGAAAGCTAATGCCCGGTGTTTCGGACTAATCTTAACCGCTAATCTGGCGCCTATCTTATCTTTTTGGCTGTAAAATTTCGCTCCCGTCCACCTGAGATGTTTTTCCGCTGCAGTGGTCAGAGTAAGGTTTAGGCGAGCCCTGGCCCTATCCAGTTTTGCTAGGGATTCAACGGTGGGTGTCCTTTTATGTGCCCTAGCTAAAGCCTTAAATTCTTCTGATTGTTTTAATGTGTCTGCCCTATGCTCCGCCTTAAGTTTCGCCGTCATTTGCATTATCTTTCCCCTGATTACTGGTTTGTGAGCTGCCCAGATCACTTCCGGTGAAACATCTGGGGTTGTGTTAATTTGAAAATATTCCTTGATGTAGTTTTCTAATATTGCGCACTGAATGGGGTCACTTAATGTAGATTCTTGTAGTCTCCATCTTGGGGGGTTATCATCCCTTGATGACTTTTTGAAACTCACTGTGACCATCGAGTGGTCCGATATCGGTGAGTCTACACTCTTGGATTGCAGTATCAATGGAATCGAATACGAGCGTGTGAAAATATGGTCAATCCTGGCGTGTGATCTGTGGGGTGCAGAATAATGTGTGTAATCCTTCACGTGAGGGTTAAATTCCCTCCAGATATCGATGAATCCCTCCTCCTGTAACATTTTAGCTATGTAGACACTTTGCCTAGAGGGACGCCTGGGTTCAGGTTTACCAGAGCCAGATATTCCCACTGAGAAGTCAAAGGCCACGTTCGTATCACCTCCAAGAAAGACCGAGCCTTTCATATGAGGTCGTAGCTTGGTCATCATTGTTTCAAAAAATTTTTTCTGTCCCTGATTCGGGGCGTAGTACGATATAAATGTATATAATTCCCCGTCTATATGTCCCGCAACTAGTATGTAACGACCCTGTGGATCAGCGATCACAACCGACTGGGAAATGTTAATGTGTTTAGCGAAACATATCGCTACTCCCTTTGTTTTGTTAGATGCTGAAGATAAAAAAAATTGGGGATAATGGTGATGTAAAAATTTTGGTTGATATGATATGGGGAAGTGTGTTTCTTGTAAGAATAGTATATCAGCATGCATGGATTTAAAAAGTTGAAATGTCTTCCTACGCTTGATGGGAGAATTGAACCCCTGAGTGTTATTGGAAACAATCCTAAGGGATGAGCTAACCTTAACCTGATCAATCATGTAGTGTACCTTGTGGTGCTATGATAGTGTGGTGAGTCTTACCTAGTTGGTCAGGAGGATCTGTTTTACGTGGTGGTGAGCCAGTGATTCGAACCAATATAAGACCTGGGAGGAGAGACCATCCGCGGATCCGAGACCTGTATTCAATCAGAGGAATAGAAATCAAGAAGTAGAAGAAAGAAATGAAAAAGAGAAAAAGAAGAATGGTGATCAGTACATTAGGCAATATTGTATCACTCATAACATGTGATGCGAGATCAATATCTAAGAAGTTAATTTGGGAGTCCCCAGACTCCCCCCCCTTCCCGAGGCAGAATGCACCAGGCATTCTGGGCCTCTTAACCCGTTAGAGCTATCCCCTCACTAAAGGAGAAGTTAGCCCTGAGAACCGGAGTACAAATTACTCTCCGGTATTCACAAGGAGCGCATTGAAACCACCACGGCCCCATCACCTGAGTTACATAACCATTTAAAGTGAACTTGCGAACTGAGACCTAAACCGGTCTAATGGTCTTTAAAATCTCAAAACTTAACCTCTGAAACTTATACCTACCACCCCGTCCCCTCTCTGTGGGTGAGATCCTCCCCCTCCAGACCCCGCCCTATAAAATGCGAGGCCAGGGGGGGAGGCCAACTCCCCATCCAAATTTCCAACACAGACCCACCCCCAACCATGCAGTGTCCCTCCCAATAGTGACCATCCCCTTGCTGGTATGAACCCCTTATACTTCCTCCGTAAATGTGAGTTATGATAGAAGTCATTACCCATAAACAGTTGTATCATAATAAATTCAGACATAAGCCTATTCCCCTCAGACTCAGCCCAATCCCTGTAGGAGTCACAGTAAGATCTGACCCTCCCCCCCTCCCCTCCCCCTTCAGCCGTTGCTACCCCTATGTAGATGTGGGACTCTAGTTCTACACTGCTTGAACCTCCTGTCTGTCCCCATTCAAGGTATACTGTGCTGCATTCAAGTCCTGGTAAAAGGCGGTGCTGAAGAGGTTGTTCTTGTGAACCTGTAAAACAAAGAAGAAGTGTTCACCCGGGACTGCAATAGTGTCCCTAGGAATCCAAAAACTTCAGGGAGGGATGCTTTCTTTGGAGCGTTTAGAGTTCTGCTTTAGCCATGTGGGTTGCAGAGGGCTTGCCGGCGGCGGACGCTTGACTGAAGACGGGGTGCTTCTTCCTTCCGGTGTAGGGTTCGGACCCTGTGGAAGTAGTCCCAGCTGCTGGAATAACCTTTCTCCTTCAGCGAGCGATGAAAAGCCATAATGTTTATTTCTGTATGAGAAGTTCAGCCTCAGGGGAAAAGCCCATCTGTATGTTATGGCTCTTTCTGTAAGCAGGTGTAGTAACGGTTTCAAAGAACGTCTCTTCTGGACTGTGTAGGGTGAAATGTCTGCGAATATTTGAATTTTGTGGCCCAGTAATTGTAGATTTTCTGTTCCCCTTGCTCTCCTCATAACTTCCTCCTTTATGGCAAAATAGTGGGGTTTCACAATAATGTCTCTTGGTAGACCGTCTGCTCGGGGCGGTTGCAGAGCTCTGTGCGCTCTATCCAATTCTGTGCGATGCTCAGCTATATCTGGGATGAGATCCTTTAGCAGGGTTTTTACTGCCGCACTGACATCCTTCTCAGTCTCAGGCAGGCCACGAATCCTAAAATTGTAGCGTCTTGAGCGATTTTCGAGGTCGTCAATTTTAGCAAGAGCAGTGTCCAGTTGTTCTTGTATATCCTGAATTCTATCTGTGTTTTGATTTATACGTGCTGCAGCTTGGTCAGCTCTCTTTTCAATGGATTCCATACGCTGCCCTAATTGCTGCAGATCCGCATGTATGGAGGAGGTGATGTGATCAGCATTTCTGGCCAGGCTCTGAGAGAGCAGATGGGAGAAAGCCTCCATCATAGAAGGAAAGTCCGTGGGGACAGGGGAGTTAATAGAGTCCTCTGTGTGGGACAGTAGCATGCCTGTGTGTGGGTCCAGCATAGGGGTGGAGGGGGAGCCATCCTGTAACCTGCCTAGCAGGGATTCTGTGGAAGTGGGAGATGTTCCCATGGGCAGGGGGGGAAATCGGTACCTGGAGACTGCGGGAGCCGAACATCCTGGTCTGCGATTGAGTCTTCTTCTCCCCCTGTGCTGCGTGTGCCTCGTGCCGACGCCGCCGCCATCTTGGCATAACTGACTGGGCCGGGCGCCGCAGTCATCTGGCCGATTAGGCTTCTGCGGACGTGCGCCGTTCTGCTCCCCTGAATCCGGGAGGTCTCCCCCACACTGTGCGACCGTTTGGCTACTTTGTAGTCCGCTCTGCTCGCTCCGGTGAGCTCCTTAGGGCCGTGGTGGCGCGGAGCTTCAGTGACTCGCGGCCATCTTAGAAGCTCTCCAGCCCTTACATTCTTAGTACCGGGTAAGAATGAGACAATGTAATTGAAACTTGACAAGAAAAGAACCCATCGCGCCCTTCTGGGAGAGAGGTGCTTAGCCTCAGACAAGAATGTGAGATTCTTTTATGTCCAAAAATTTTATTTTGAAGTATAACATACATATACATGTCTAACATCAGGACAACAGAAGAGGTGCCTTGTGAAACACACCGGGAGTTATTCTACAGATTCTAGGCAGAGCTCTGCGATATAGTAATAAGAGCATCATATCGACTTAATCAGTACATTGCATATCCATAACGTAGTTATCAGAGCCATATACATTCACATTATACATGCTGAAAGTTGAGTTGTGCCTCCGAAGAATAAACAGTTAGAACTTTACTGTGGTGAGATCAGGGCGGACCAGGGGAGTCCCCCAAGGGGATCGAGCTGTGCCAGGCCACCACATGACAGAGTTGACAAACTATAGTTAGGTAATTCCTATATGTGACTGAAACTCAAAACTGATAACTTCTATGTATTCTTCTGTCATCCTACTTATTAGGAGATCATTGAAAGAAAACAATAGGATAGAGTAGAAGGTATAAAGGAAGAAAGAAGAGGAGAGAAAGAAGGAGATAGGGATTGAGATTGTCTAATATCAAGTTTTAGGGGAGAGTCTTAAAAATCTCAGTCTGGCGTAATGTTAGGAAGAAGGGAGATGCCCATATGCTGAGCCCAGGGTTCCCATGTGGCTTCAAACTTGTTGCGAGTGTCTGACAGTATACTGGAAAGTTTTTCTTGGTACATTATCCATGATATTTTCATTTGGGCAGCTTCAAGGGAGATGTTTGGTTGTTTCCAAGCTTTAGCTACTGTTAGTTTAGTGCCCACTAATAAAAAATGGATTAGCCTCCGAGCATGCAAAAGGAGTCTTTGGGATCTTTTCACTGAGTAGAGCTACTGTCGGGGATCTAGGTACCTGGCTACTGACAAGCTTGTCTATAATGTTGAAGATTTTTCTCCAAAAAGGGCGTATCCTGGGACATTCCCACCAAATGCGGGCCATTGTTCCTGTTAGTTGGCATCCTCTAAAGCACAGGGGATCAGCTGAGGTATACATAGAGGCTAATCTGTAGGGAGTGTAGTACCACCTAGAGATCACTTTCAAACTGGCCTCTGTGAGGGATGGATTTAAGATGCCCTTAAAGAATTTATAGCAAGCAGATTGCCAGGAAACCAGGTCCCATCTAAAGCGATAGGTCCACTTCCCATCTAGTCATCAAAGGGGATTTGGAGTCCGGGAGCACTAGTAACCAGTAAATGATCGAGATCCCTCCCCTCTGCTCCAAGCCCTGTCCACACCATAGTTCATATGTCGTGTACCTAGGCAGAAGTGTTTTTTCCGACCATATAGAGTATAAAAAGTGAGAAATTTTTTGAATCTGAAGTATTCTGTTGTGGGTAATTCCAGCTTATTAATGAAATGCTTGAGGGATAGAGTGCCTGAAAGGGAGTAGAAATGTCCGATTCAGTACAGTCCTTTGTCCAGCCACCATTTGAATGCTAAAATGTTCAGGCCTGGGGGAAAGTCAGGGTTATTGAAAAAATGGGATAGTGGGGGGGCGTGTCCGGACGCGAGCCAAGGAGGACGCACTAAACAGGAGCACCGGTTATCTTAAAGCAATCCACCATCATCCTTCCTCCAGCGCACCTTGGTGAGCTTGCCTCACAACCCTGCTTGTCCCTGGACATCTCCTGCCTCTTCCCCAGCCTAAATTTTTGAGCCCAGACGTCAGATCATGCAGATATCAAGGCCTTGGCCGGATCCACACATCTGCGGCCCACCGCCATCTTGAGGCCTACGGAGAACGATCATCCTTCAACCATCCATCGCCATCCTTCCTCCAGTGCACCTTGGTGAGTCTGCCTCACAACCCTACTTGTCCCTGGACATCTCCTGCCTCTGCCCCTGCCTAAATTTCCGAGCCCAGACGGCAGATTGTGCAGATATCCAGGCCGCGGCAGCCTCCATCTTGAGGCCTACAGAGAACTGTCATCCATCGCCATTCTTCCTCCAGCGCACCTTGGTGAGTCTGCCTCGCAACCCTACTTGTCCCTGGACATATCCTGCCTCTGCCCCTGCCTAAATTTCTGAACCCGGATGGCAGATCGCACATACATCCAAGCCGCGGCCGCCGCCATCTTGAGGCCTACAGAGAACTGTCATCCATCGCCATTCTTCCTCCAGCTCACCTTGGTGAGTCTGCCTCGCAACCCTACTTGTCCCTGGACATCTCCTGCTTCTGCCCCAGCCTAAATTTCCGAGCCCGGATGGCAGATCATGCAGATATCCAGGCCACAGCCGGCTCCATACATCCTCGGCACACCACCATCTTGAGGCCTAGAGAGAACAGTCATCCTTCAGCCATCGTTCCTCCAGCACACCTTGGTGAGTCTGCCTCGCAACCCTACTTGTCCCTGGACATCTCCTGCCTCTGCCTCAGCCTAAATTTCCGAGCCCAGACAGCAGATCGCACATACATCCAGGCCGCAGCTGCCGCTATCTTGAGGCCTACAGAGAACTGTCATCCATCGCCGTCCTTCCTCCAGCGCACCTTGGTGAGTCTGCCTCGCAACCCTACTTGTCCCTGGACATCTCCTGCTTCTGCCCCAGCCTAAATTTCTGAGCCCGGACGGCAGATCATGCAGATATCCAGGCCGTGGCCGGCTACACACATCCTCGGCATGCCGCCATCTTGAGGCCTACAGAGAACAGTCATCCTTCAGCCATCGTTCCTCCAGCACACCTTGGTGAGTCTGCCTCACAACCCTACTTGTCCCTGGACATCTCCTACCTCTGCCCCAGCCTAAATTTCTGTGCCTGGATGGCCAATTGTGTGGATATCCAGGCTGAGATCGGCTCCACACATCTGCGGCCCGCCGCCATCTTAGCAGTGCCCGGAGCCTTCCATAAGATTTAATGACACGGTGGCATGGCCGGAAGACGATCAAGATGGCTGCTTGCTGAAACAGCTCTGAGGGACGGCAGCTTTCTTGGGCTCTAAGCGAAGGGTGATCACCTCAAAAATACACAACAACCGGATCAATTGATTCGCCAGGACACCAGGACCATGTCGAAATGAAGAAATGAGAGATCCGCTCCACGGAAACTTACAGAATTCTACCTGGGGAAAAAGAGGCTTCCAATATGGCACCGGCGGACTTGCGGCTGCATCCCGCGGTGGCCCGAACTTCTCACAAGAACAACAGAATGCTGCACACAAAGCAATAGCCTCTCCTCACCTGCATGGGAAGGTTCCCTCTCCTCCACACCATCCACGAGCCCAGCCAAACCTAAATTGAAGCTCTCACAGGACACAGCACAAGACACTGAGGTGAGCCATAGTTCATTATCTCCCCCTATGTGCCCAGCTATAGATAACTCCATTGCTGCATATCCCACGACTAATCAGCCTGTGCTGGACACTACATTGAGAGACATGCTTCTCACACTGCAAACCTCCATCCACTCTGATATCTCCAAAACGATGCATCATTTTACCTCAGAAATTACATGTATGGGAGAGAGAGTCACTGTCATTGAAAACAAAATGGGGGAAGTTACCTCCTCCTTCAATACCTTAGTGGATCCTCAGAGTGAAGGGGCTGAAGATATAGAGTGGATGAAAGCTAAGATCTCTGACTTAGAAGACCATTCCAGAAGGAACAACTTAAAAATAAGAGGCATACCAGAGACAGTCCAACCCTCAGTACTATAAGATTATTTCACGCAGTTGATGTCTGCTTTTCTCCCTGACGCATCCCCGGGTGAATTAATAATTGATCGCATACACCAGTTGCCAAAACGGTCCTATCTGCCAGAAAATGTCCCAAGAGACATTATTGTTAGAATTCATTTTTTCCACGTCAAGGAAAATCTGATGCGTGCCACACGCAACCAAGCTGAATACCCCCAGCAATATGCCAATCTGGCCTTCTACTCCGATCTATCTAAATATACCATGTTGCAACGCAAAAACTTAGCCCCTGCAAAACCATCAAATATCATACAAGTGGGGTCATCCAGTTAAGCTGATCATCACTAAGGACAACAAAACCCACTATGTCCATACCGTGGACGAAGGCCTTTCTCTGCTGCGACAATGGCACATCCTGGAACCACTTGAACAGAGGCAGCATAATCGCAGCGAAGGCTCCCGCACCACCGGTGACTGGGATGATTTTGATCCATCGGATGATATGACCACCTGAGTCTCTAAAGTTATTTCTAGCTTACGTGTAAAATTAACAGATGTGCCACGTGGTTTACAAAAGGAGGTAAAAGTACATTGAAGGGTACCATCATCCCGATTATGAATATAAACAAAAAGTGGGGTTGAAAGAGAAAACAAAGCAGAGGCCTCTCCAATAGGGTCCTGCCTCTTTCACAATAATACAGGGACTATTGCGGTACCATAAGAAAAGAAATTTGTATATAAAAAAAATATAAGTTTATTTCAAAATTAATAATAAAAAAGTCCTACAAAGGACATATATTGTACATAGTCATGATTACACATACACAAACAATGATAATTGTTTACAGCATTGTTGATACTAAATTGATATAGCTAGTGCCCATATAGAGACATGGACAGAGGTTCTATAGTGTGATACTTGCAGACGTGACCTCTACGGTTTCGCGGTCACAGCCGCTTCTTCAGGAGGCGTCTGATAGTATGTGGTCTATAAGGATGAAAGACAATACAGTATCAACATAACAAGCAAAATACATATGTAATTGTCACATGATGCATGGATGAAATTGGAGAATATAGCTAGGATATTAACATTTAAAAATTGCACTCACCAAACTATAACCCTGCAGATTCTCTGGAGCGATGTTGTGAGACGCCCTCAAAGAGGCGTTCCCCCGGGGGCGGGCCAGGGAGGCAGATTAGGGTAATACTATTGTAGAAAATTTCAATGGGGTAAGGTTATTAAAGATTAAAATGGTGTGTTCTGTGTAAAGAATCACCCGGGTGTGTCAAGGTGAGGAAAAAGATAGAAAAGAGGGGAGAAAACAGAAAAAAGAGAGAAAGAAGGGGAGGGAAGGGGGGGGAAAGGGGGGAAAGAATGGGGTGAAGATAGAGTGAGAGGTAAGGAGGAGGGGAAGGGAGAGAAAGGAAGGATAAAAAGAGAAGGAGGGGAGGGGGAGGGGGAGGGAGGGGGGGGGGGGAAGAGGGGAAGGGGAAGGGGGAGAAGGGAGAGGGAGGGAAGGAGGGAAAAAAGAAAGAAAAAATGGGGGGGGGGGAGAGGGGGGGGAAAAAAAGGGGGGAGGAGACAGAAGGGGAGAAGTGTGGAATGAAACAAGTACCCCAAAGTACCTATCAGAGGGATTGAAAAGCACACAGAACTAACAAAAAGAAAATTAATGGTAACAAAGGGATTTTTACCTATAAAATTATTTGCTGTAATGAAAACCCAGACTAAAAGGCTGTTGGTACCCAGAGTGACATGACTAGTATAGTCAGTGGTCAAGACGCCACATCATTCCTCTACAAGGAGTCACTGTGAGAAATATAAATCAACAAAAGGGATATTGTAAGTGGTATGAGGAATTAAAAAACAAGTTGCAAAGTATTTTGTGCCGGGCAGGAGGGGAAGGAGTACCCTATAGAAGTAATGGGCACCCCCATCCCACATGAATAAACACAGCATAAGTACTTACAGGAACTCCGGAAGGCGTCAATGCGATGCTGGGTGTCCGTCAGTGACGGTGAACAGCTGGGTCTGGGCATCTTAAATGCCTCCAACCCGGAAGTTCAACGGCGGCGTGACCGCCGCGATTACTTCCGGGTCTGGTCCTCCACTGTTGCGCAGGCGCGGGGGGGAGGTCACCCGACGCAGGCGCACAGCTCAAAGATGATCAGTGCCTGTCTTTGAGGGCGTCTCACAACATCGCTCCAGAGAATCTGCAGGGTTATAGTTTGGTGAGTGCAATTTTTAAATGTTAATATCCTAGCTATATTCTCCAATTTCATCCATGCATCATGTGACAATTACATATGTATTTTGCTTGTTATGTTGATACTGTATTGTCTTTCATCCTTATAGACCACATACTATCAGACGCCTCCTGAAGAAGCGGCTGTGACCGCGAAACCGTAGAGGTCACGTCTGCAAGTATCACACTATAGAACCTCTGTCCATGTCTCTATATGGGCACTAGCTATATCAATTTAGTATCAACAATGCTGTAAACAATTATCATTGTTTGTGTATGTGTAATCATGACTATGTACAATATATGTCCTTTGTAGGACTTTTTTATTATTAATTTTGAAATAAACTTATATTTTTTTTATATACAAATTTCTTTTCTTATGGTACCGCAATAGTCCCTGTATTATTGTGAAAGAGGCAGGACCCTATTGGAGAGGCCTCTGCTTTGTTTTCTCTTTCAACCCCACTTTTAGCTTACGTGTAAGCCATAGATTGTTTGCCCGAGCCCAGCTCATCAGCCTAAACCCCCAGTTTTAGTCGTGGCACAGACCGCTCAAGCAGAGTTCTCCTTTTTCTCTTTTTAGATTTCACTTTCCCCCTGGAAACATTATACAAGAGTTAACTGTTTAAATTCTGACTTGTTCTTATTTTTTACAGTCTTTAGTCCAACTCCCTTTCTCCACCAGCCAAGCTTCTTCCTACAGCGTCTGATGACCTCTGGATCTACAAGGTTCCTATAAGAACTTCTCCACAAACAGTGAGTCCACCATCTACCAGCACCTGCATACCCTTTTTAATATACAAGATATCACCAACTTACTTTCATTCTAAACCATATAGCTGAACCCACACATATACCTACAACTAATTCAGTGGTATCTCTACCATCCAATATGCCGATCAAAATAACGTCACTTAATGTAAAGGGTCTAAACCAACCGGGAAAAAGATATTCCCTCTGGTCCAAAGCCCGCAAACTTCATAGCTATGTACTGTGCCTCCAAGAGACCCATTTTTGTCATGATAAGGCGCCAAAAATGTCTCACAAAAACTTCCCACATATCTTCTGTGCTAATTCTCAGAGCAAAACAAAAGGAGTATTGATAGCAATCAGAGACACGGTAGCATTTAATTTGATATCTACAATTGCAGATCCCCAGGGGAGATACCTTAAACTAATATGCAAGTGAATAATGCCACCTTCACTATCGTAAATGTATACGCTCCAAATACGGGCCAATTACGCTTCCTGTGGAAACTACTGAAAAGTACATAAAAACCAGCAAGGCCGTACGCTCCTTTGTGGGGACTTCAATTTAGTCCCTGACCCTTCCATCGATGTTAAGGGACCCTCTCCTATACAACGCCGGAAATCTACTCTGACTTCAATACTACAAGCCAACGGCTTATTTGACATATGAAGATGCCAACACTCCATGGAAAAGGACTTTACCTTCTTTTCAAAACCACATTGCACTTATTCAAGAATCGACCTGTTTGTCGGAGACAAACAACTCCTACAAGACGCCATTGAGACAAAAATTCACACCATAACATGGTCAGATCATGCACCCATCTCCATATGTATAGGAGACAAGGCATCTCACTCATTTTCCACCAACTGGAAAAATGATCCATACCTCATGTCTATACCTGCTAATACGACATTCATACAAAAACGTCTGACAGAATACTTCGATATTAATATGCCCACAGCTAGCAATCCTGCTACATTGTGGACAGCCCACAAAGCGTTTGTTCGTGGTGTTCTAATTCAATTGAATGCACATACGAGGCGCCAAAGGACACAGCAGCTGACAGAACTACTCAATAAAATAGAACACTTAGAAAAGATAAATAAAGTATCCCCCACGCACTTCAATAGCGTTAAAATTTTTATGGCCAGAAATGATCTTAAAACCTTCTTAAATGCCAAACACGCCAAGTCACTATTAAAAATATGATCTTCTTTCTACACAGCCGGTAATAAAGCTGGTAAACTGTTAGCAAACCAAATCAAACTAAGGCGGAACAAAAATAAAATAAATCCTACATCCCTCTACCGGAGACAAAGTGTATCACCCCAAAGATATGCTAATGCGTTTGGTGCGTATTATCGCACGCTATATAACTTAAACGATGACCCCAACATAATACAACCCATGGATTCTGACATATCAGACTTTCTAGAATCAATGAATCTTCCCAAACTTTCCTCTGAACAAATAATATCCCTCAACGCTCCATTCTCCATACAAGAAATCTCCCAAGCTATTTCCACACTTCCCAACGGTAAAGCCCCGGGCCCGGATGGCTTCTCTGCCGAATATTATAAATTATTCAACAAAACCTTAACCCCCCATATCTGTGATATGTTCAGCGCTGCTGTGTCCTCTGGTCAATTCCCAAATGAAATGCTCTCTGCCAATATTGTAACCTTGCCCAAACCAGGGAAGGAGCCGGATACCCCTCAAATTTCCGCCCTATCTCTCTATTAAACACTGACCTCAAATTGTATGCCAGATTAATAGCTCAGAGATTAATCCCCATTATGCCCCACATCATACCCCCCGACCAAGTAGGGTTCATGCTAGGCAGACAAGCCCCAGATGCCACACGAAAAATACTTAAGCTCCTAAATTTTACTGAGAAACATAATATATCAACTCTATTTATTACCTTAGACGACGAAAAGGCATTTGATAGGATTCACTGGGGTTTTTTGAAATACACTCGCTTGGATTTCAAGACAACATATTATTGGCCATTTTAGCCTTGAATTTTAACCCCAATGCTCGAGTTCTCTCAGATGGGGTTTTTTCAGACCCTTTTATCATCAACAATGGAATAATACAGGGATGCCCCCTGTCTCCATTGATTTTCACACTAATGATGGAACCCCTGGCTCAAGAAATCCGATCCTCAAACTCCATTTCAGGAATCAAAATTAAAGGTCAAGAATTTAAAATCACACTATTTGCGGATGACATAATTCTCACTTTGACTGATCCGGCCTCTTCCCTGGTAAAGGTATGGGAAATCTTAAATACCTTTAATGCATGTTCTTTTTACAAGGTAAATTATTCCAAATCCAATGTCCTTGGCGTTCATATTTCTAAATCTACCAAATTGCGTCTACAATCTACAGTTCCTTTTCAATGAGTATCCTCCTCAATGCCTTATTTAGGCATAACCTTGACATCTCCATCCTCAAACTTATATAGCTGCAACTACCTGCCATTTCTCCACACTTGCAGGATTAATCTTCAAGAACTAAGCAAACATTATCTCCCCCTGGGCTGGTAGAGCAGCAGCGTTTAAAATGATAACCCTTCCGAAACTCTTGTACCTATATAGAGCTCTACCAATACAGGTCCCCAAATCTTTTTTCCAAGATATTAAAAGATTACTGAGCATGTCTATATGGCAAGGTAAGAAACCTCGTTGTTCTTATGCCATTATTGTAAAACACAAAATTGCAGGAGGTTCCCAGACACAAAAGATTACTACATGGCTGTAATACTGAATCAAATCAGACATTGGTTTACGCCTCTGTTTCACAAACAATGGCAAATTATAGAGCAGTCATTTGTACCTGAAGGCAATTTAAGCTCTCTTCTGCTAGCTCAGAAAACTCACATAAAACCCAAAAAAAACGATCACCCAACGATAGTGGCTGCAGTTGAGGCATGGCACTTCCTATTCCAAAGCACATCCCTAACAGAACACTCCCAATCAGTATCTCCCCCTGTGGAGGTATTCAACTTCTTACTCTCTGATCTGTCTCTTAAACACTGGTCAAACATTAAAAGCCTCCCACTGACAGAACTAATGCATAATGACCAACTCCTTTCATTTCAAACCCTTAAAACTAGATACCTAATACCATCGCAAGGTGCATACACATATAAACGTATAGCCTCCTACCTGAAAAAAAATTCTTCCCCATCAGCCATAATTCCTAGCAAGGCATGGTCCTTCTGGGCTTCAAACTCCCCCAAAGCAAAAAGAATAACCCTAATGTACAATCTCTTACAAAACAAAGACAAGTTCACTAAGACATCAACTTACAAAAGATGGGAAAGGGGTCTAAAGGCCTCTTTCTCGGATTCCCAATGGCACTCAGCCATACATTACAACCACAAAGCATCCACCTGTATTAATTATTGGGAACTATCGCAAAAAATCCACCATAGGTGGTATCTTACTTCTGTGCAAATGTATAAATTCGCAAATCTTGATGACGACAGTTGTTGGAGAGGATGCTCCTCCAAGGGTTCGCTAATACACACCTTCTGGGATTGTCCACACGTTCACACATTTTGGAGCAAAGTATTCTCTTTAATCTCAGATATCACTGGGATTATCACTAAACCTACTCCATCCCTAGCTATTCTAAGTATAGGACTAGAATCCTTCCCGTACTAATTCAGAACCATAACGATGCATATTCTATTTGCTGCTAGGTTACGCATAATGCGCAAATGGAGAAGCTCTTTAATTCCAAATGTTTCTGATATTAAACACCAAATAAACTTGATCAAAGATTATGAAAACACTTCTGCCTTAAAACTAAACACTCTTGCTAAATTTGTCAACGCCTGGAAGTTTTGGTTGAAATCCCAAGTGTCAGTAAGTAATGTACTTCCTTCCTTGGTTTCTCCTCTGAGTTCTACCTTGCTTGGACTAATAGACTGTACCCCACTGTTTACTTCTAGATGTATACATGTACACATGTTTTGTGTTCTACAACAATATTTTCCTTCCTTATATATGAAAAAATTTAATAAAAATGATTTTGAAAAAAATACCATAGGGCTAAGGAGTTAGATAGGGTCAGTGCCATTATCGGTGGGTGGATTTTAAGGGGGCACCACATTAAAAAGTCTATAGTGTGGTGGGGTTCTGCTTGCCTTTCAATTTGGACCCAATCCGGTTTTTCATATCTGAAATATATTATTGAGATCTGTGCTAGTCTAGCTGCAAAATAGTATTGGAATAATTTTGGAAAACCTACGCCCCCCTTTTTCCTATGACAATACTGAGAGCTTTGTGGTATTCTATAACCTCCCTTGCCTGATATGAATTTCAGGATCCTGCTCTGAAAGGCTTTAATGTGGCCCCTTTTGAGAGCGAAACAGGTATAGGAGTTTGGGGAGTAAAGTCATCTTTATAGAGTTTATCCTTCCTATCCAGGATAGGTTGTGTTTGGACCAGGCCTTGAGCTCTTATTCTAGTTTCAGAAACATAGAGGGATAATTGCTATTATAGAGGGAATCCATCTTAGGTGTTAAGTTAATTCCCAGGTATTTAATGGACGTTTCGTTCCATTCAAAGTGGAAAGATTTTTGAAAAAGGGACACCGTGTTCGGTTGGAGTGACACATTCATAGCAAGGGACTTGGAATAGTTCACTTGAAGACCTGATATATTGGAGAATTCTTCTAGGGTCTGGCATAAATTTGGAAAGGATGTGATGGGGGAAGTGATGAATAATAAGATGCCGTCTGCATAAAGCCCGCACTTGTGAGTTTGGGAGCCGCACGTTACTCCTTTTATATTTGGGTTTTACCGAATTGCGATAGCAAGGGTTTCAATTGCTAGGGCAAAGATTAGTGGGGAGAGTGGGCATTTTTGCCTAGTGCTTTTTGCGATATGAATAGGGTTCAAATAGTATCCCTGGAGGTATATACTTGCCTGAGGTCGAGAGTAGAGAGCTCTAATTAAACCCGTGAATCTGTCACCAAAGCTCCATCACTCCAGTAGAGTAAAGATGTATGGCCAGGATACAGATTCTAAGGCTTTTTTTAGGTCTAAAGAGAGTAACATGCCTGCCTGTTTGGGGCCCCCTTCCCAGTTCGACTGGAGAATAGAGATTATGTCAATTGCCCTCCTAATTTGGTCTGGTCCTTGTCTACCAGGAATGAACTCTACTTGGTCTTTGTGGATGTAATTGTTGATGAAGGATGAAAAGCGGTTGGCTAGGATTTTGGACAGTATTTTAAGGCCGTGTACACACGGGCGGACTTTTCAACCGGACTTGTTCAACAGACCTTTCAATGGACTTTTGACGGACTTCCGACTGACTTTTTAACGAACGGACTTGCTTACACATGATCACACCAAATTCTGATGGATTCATACGTGATGACGTACACCGGACTAAAATAAGGAAGTTGATAGCCAGTAGCCAATAACTGCCCTAGCATCGGTTTTTGTCCGTCGGACTAGCATACAGATGAGCAGATTTCTGGGTCCGGCGGAATTACAACGTAAAGATTTGAAGCATGTTCCAAATCTAAAGTCCATCAGATTTGTGACTGGAAAAGTCAGCTGAAGGTCCGGTGAAGCCCACACGCGATCGGATTGTCCGCCGGATTTGGTTCGTCGGTGTCCGTCGGACAAGTCCAGTCGAAAAGTCCGACCATGTGTACGCTGCATAAGATCACAATTCAGAGATATCGGGTGGTAGTTGCTAACTTCCTCTGGATTTTTATCCGGCTTGGAAATCACTGCTATGAATGTGGTATTGAGTTGTATGTCTAGTGGATCACCTCGGGTCTTGCCGTTAAATTTAGCTAGTTGCGGCGCTAAGATGTTAGCAAAGGTCTTATAGTATGGTAAATAAAAGGGGATTTTGCTAGCCACAATGGTATATTGCCTCAAATGTGGACATCACCTAGCTGCCCGCGCAGAACACGTTTCATATGCCGTGCAATACAATGTGTACAAAAGATACGCTGCGTTAAGGTGAAAATGTCAATCTGGAGATCATTAATGCATATGAGGTATACTGAAAATACCGCATAAGCGGCTTATCCAGCCACAGCAAGGCACAAAGGATATATGTGTGACAGACCTATTGCAAAAAAAGAGATTCCTGGTTGAACTTACATACAGCCTGCCTGGTGTTTGTTCTGAGCTACACAACTGGATTAGAACGGCACATAGCTGTAGTTCTAATCCCGGAGCATCGGATGACCGAACCATCAGATGTTGCGATCTGCAGTCTGATTCTATAGCTGCAGAGGAGTGTCGGGAGAGTGGAACCGAGCGAGCAAGGGGCTCGTTACAATATGTATAAAAAAAAAAAAATGTTTAAAGTGATTATAAGGTGCAATGTGTAAATAATATACTAGATGTATACCATTAGAATAAGAGTAGCGATGAATAAACTACTAACTGTATATATAATGAATGAAAAATTATTTATATAATCTGAAATATACCATGTAAAAAATATATGAATAATATCACAGTAAAAAGTGCAAAAAATACAACAAAGTGCCAAGTGCCACACAATGAGTTTGAATATCAAATCCAAGATGTGATACGTGGTTATTAAAGTTCAATTTATGAAACAAATGCACATAAAGTCTATAAAAACAGTTCATAAAAAATCCAACGTGCGTGCATTAATCTTAGTGCTTAGTGCTCAGAATTCCATGCTCAAGTGCCATCCAGTGACCCTCCGGGGACAGCCGCTCACCTTAGAGCGTGCGACTCAGCTGTGAGACTGAATCTAAACATGCTTATGAGCCATCCCACGGCTCAGTGATGGAATCCAGATACACAGTTTTCAGCAGCAGCTCCACAGTTAGGAATAAAGGAAAAGAAAAACTGTGTGATATCATTTATAAATGTTTATTGGAATAAAAGCTCCCCACATTAGGGTACTCACATTTGCAAGGTGCGTGAGTGCACCAATCTGATAACAGTCTCCAAAGTTTGCCTCAAAGTTTGCCTGTCAGGAGGGATAAGCTGTGCATCGCATCTCAGTGGAGTGAAAGGCTCCGTGCTCCGTCCTGGCCCCTCCCCAACGAGTGTTCAGCTTATCCCTGGATCTGGATTCCATCACTGAGCCGTGGGATGGCTCATAAGCGTGTTTAGATTCAGTTTCACAGCTGAGTCGCACGCTCTGAGGTGAGCAGCTGTCCCCGGGGGGTCACTGGATGGCACTTGAGCATGGAATTCTGAGCACTAAGCACTAAGATTAATGCAAGCACGTTGGATTTTTTATGAACTGTTTTTATGGACTTTATGTGCATTTCTTTCATAAATTGAACTTTAATAACCACGTATCACATCTTGGATTTGATATTCAAACTCATTGTGTGGCACTTGGCACTTTGTTGTATTTTTTGCACTTTTTACTGTGATATTATTTATATATTTTTTACATGGTATATTTCAGATTATATAAATAATTTTTCATTCATTATATATACAGTTAGTAGTTTAACCATCGCTACTCTTATTCTAATGGTATACATCTAGTATATTATTTACACATTGCACCTTATAATCACTTTAAACATTTTTTTTTTTTTTTTATACATATATCCTTTGTGCCTTGCTGTGGCTGGATAAGCTGCTTATGCGGTAATTTCAGTATACCTCATATGCATTAATGATCTCCAGATTGACATTTTCACCTTAGCGCAGCGTATTTTTTGTATACAATGTCTTATAGTATGGGTTGGATAGACCGTCAGGACCCAGAGCGGATCCGCTTTTAAGTTCCCTGATAACCCCTAGAACCTCCTCTTCCATAAAAGGGGCTTCCAGTGAATTTTTGTGATCGGTAGGGTATGAGTAAGGTGTCAAGGAATGTTTTAATAGCCTCTATGTTTTTTGAGGGGGGAGCCTTGTATAGTTTTGTGTACAAGACCTGAAAGGCATCCAGGATTTTCACAGGGTTAGCGGTGAATTCTGATCTGGGCATCATATTCAGTCATATTCTGGGGGATAATTTGGCTGCCAACATAGAGCCAATCTTGTCTTTCTGTGTATAGAATTTGTTTTTATTCCACCGTATGTTTCTTTCGGCTTGTGCTGTAAGAGCTAGGTTAAGTTCCAGATTGATTTTGTCTAGTTGGGCTATTTTATCATTTGAATGGGTTTTTTTATGTTGGGCTCGTAATGACGTGTATTCTCTTTCCAGTTTCTCTATATCAGCCGTTCTTTCCAGTTTTATTTGGGCATTCGGATTATTTACCCTCTAATGAAAGCCTTGTGGGCTGCCCACACGGTTTCCACCGATGTATCATCCGTACTGTTAAATTTAAAATACTCCAGCAATGACTTCTCAAGCATGGTGACTCTGACTGGGTCCCATAGAAGGGATTCATTTAGTCTCCAAGGTTTCTGCCCCGATTTTGGGGCTGTTAGACATATGGTCATGCTTACTATCGCATGATCCCACAAAATCGTGTCTCTGATTCGGGATTGAGTAACTGAAGGGATCGCGTGTGTGTGTATTAGGATGTGATTGATTCTGGCATATGTGTGGTGAGGGGCGGAGTAGTGCGTGAAGTCTCCTGTGGAGGGATTCAGTTCTCTCCAGACATCATTTAGTCCCTGTGCATGTATCAATTTAGCTATTTTGTGGCTGGCTTTGAGGGGGCATGTTAACTGTTGCCCGGGTGACTTGGATTTATCTATTCCTTGATCAAAGGCGACATTGGAGTCACCCCCAAAGATGACTGTTCCCTCTAACATGGGGTTAAGAGTATTAAATAGGTGACCAAAAAACTCTGCTTGTCGTTTGTTAAGAGCGTAGTACGACACTAGGGAGTACATTTGTCCTTCCAACGTGCCCTTGACTAAAATGAACCTGCCCTCAGTGTCTTTAAACTCTGAGGTCCAGTTAAATTTGCACATTTTTGAGAAAACGATGGCCAATCCTTTGGTTTTATTTTTTGCGTTTGTGAGATAAAATTTAGGGAAGTGACCATGTAGGAACTTAGAACTGTACCGAACTAGGAAGTGTGTCTCCTGCATCATTATGACGTTTAGAGTGAGGGATTTATATGAGTCAAAAATTTTCCTGCGTTTCAGAGCAGAGTTTAAGCCTTGTACATTGTGAGAGGTGACCTTAATGATATTTAGTGTGGAGCTAGCCATAGGAGCAGAAGGGAGGGGTGTAGATGCATTCACCATCACTTACTGTGGGGAAGTCTTCTTTTGTGTTCAAATAAACCTGGAGTTTCCCCCTTGAGCAGTAGAGAGTATTTATTTTTTAGAAGCCAGGAGCCGAGACTATCTGCCAGAGATAAACTTGTTAGCTGTTGCATGATAGACATATCATGAAGAGAAAGATAGAGGAAGAAAGAGGAAAGAAGAGGAGGTCTTCTCCCTAAGGAGTTGACAGGTCCCGGGGGGGAGGAGGGATCCCCGGGAGCCATCGTATCCAAAAAAAAATCTCGGACCTCCTATGCCTTGAAGGCCTAACGGGTTTCAAGGAATAGGCGGAGGCACATGGGTACCACCCCAGACCAGGGTGCCAAATAAAAAAAAAAAACTACTATATAGCTTTAATAAAAGTAGAGTAATTAGGAAGGAACACTGAAATAAAACAGAGTAAACTGGGAGCATGCTCTAATTTGAAGGTAAAGAGCTAAAAAAATCACTTTAGCGGCAAATTACTTGACCCTTCAAATTCCCCACAGGGGGAATTTCTCACTACTCAGAGTATTGATTATTAGATAAGAAGGGTAGGTGCAATGATGAGCTAAAAAGGTGAATATTCCATTGAGGGAGGGGGAAGTAGTGAAGGGGAGGGAGGGGGAGTGAGTGAAGGGGGGTAAAATGGGGGAAGGAAAAAAGAGGGGGGGGTTGGATATTGTAGGACCCAGATTTTTGATTTAGCAGAGAGATTCAAACCTCACAGTCTTGTGTAATGAGTGCATCCATAGATAAACCTGGATAAAATAAAAAATAAAAAAGGGGGGTGTTAAACTGAATTGCATAGTTAAAGTGGCTGTGAACCACGAAAGTGGAGAGAGGGATCAGGACCCCGTAACAGTCGAGTGACCTGAGTCAAATGTCAGAAGATCCAACAATATGTTAGACAGCTGAGTAAATCCAGGACTATTTGAGGTGAACGCTCAGGTAGGGCCGTTGTCCCCCGATCTTCTTGCTTTCGTCTTTGACCAAAGGGGGATCAAGGGGCGGGCGGGTGGAGGTTTCCTAGTGGATCAGGAAGGAGGAGGAAGAAGACGTATACATATCTGCTTCCTAGGAAATGATTTTCAGGCTTAGTAGTAGTTTTTCTCCTGTTGCAAAATTGGAAAAGGCATGGTTTTGGTTTTTATATGAGAATTTTACTGCAAACGGGAATGCCCACTTGTATTTGATGTCCTTCTGGGCCAAGGCAGACAATAAGGGCTTCAAGGTGTGCCTACGTTGGATGGTTGAGGGTGCAAGATCAGCAAAGATCTGGATTGCGTGGCCCTGACAGGTCACCTGGGGTAAAGAGCGTGCTTGTTTCATGACAGCTTCTTTTACTGCATAGTGGTGTGGTTTGACTATTATGTCTCTAGGAGAGTCATCCTTCCTGGAGGGGGGTCCCAGGGCTCTGTGATCTCTTTCCAGTTCTAGACGCTGTTGGCGGATGTTAGGTAATAGGGTTTTAATCAGGTCTGGTGAGGAGTGGAGGTCCGGGCTCAAGCGGCCATCTTGGATCTCTTACGCAAGAGCACTGTGAATGTGAGCTTCTTATGGTCAGTAAAAATGAGAACTGGCACAGTGGTACCTTCGAGGAGATGTCTCCATTCTTTCAGGGCTAAAATGATCGCCAGCTGCTCTCTGTCACCAATCTCGTAATTGCACTCCGCAGGTGACAATGGAAAAGTAGCCACAAGGATGCATAGCACTCTAAGAGGTAGGACGTTGAGACAGAAGGGCGCCAACACCAGTCTCAGAAGCATCAACCTCAAAGATAAAAGGTAACGTAGGATCAGGATGTGCCAACACAGGAGCAGATACAAAGGCAGCCTTGAGACTCTCAAAGGCCTTAATGGAGTCCGGAGATCAACTCAGTGGGTTACCATCCTTTCTGTTCATATTAGTCAGGGGCTTGACCAGAGACGAGAAGTTACAAATAAACTTCCGATAATAGTTGGCAAACGTAAACCCATGGGTCGGGCCACTGTAGAACTGGTGAAAGTTTCTCTGGGTCCATCGAAAAACCAGCAGTGGAAATGACATAACCCAGGAATTTAACCTGTTCACGATGGAACTCGCACTTCTCCAGTTTACAATAGCAATTGTTCTCTCTTAGTTCCTGAAGCACACGAAAATATGAGGATATCATCGAGATAAACCACCACACATAACTGCAACAAATCTCGGAGGATATTGTTAATAAATTCCTGGAAAACTGCCGGGGCGTTACAAAGGCCAAAAGGCATTACGAGGTACTCATAATGACCTGTTCTGGTATTAAACGCAGTTTTCCACTCGTCGCCCTCCTTAATCTTCATGAGATTGTATGCCCCTCTCAAATCAAGCTTTGTGAAAACCATTGCTCCCTTGAGGTGGTCAAATAACTCCATAATCAATGGAATCGGATAGGCATTCTTAATCGTGAAATGATTGAGATCCCTATAATCAATGCAGGGTCTTAGTTCACCACTCTTCTTCTTCACAAAGAAGAAACCAGCACCAGCAGGAAATTAGTATTTGCGGATGAAACCTTGAGAAAGTGAGTTTGCAATATACTCCTCCATGGCCTTATCCTCCAAGACCGATAAAAGGTAAACCTGGCCACGAGGCGTTATGGCACCAGGTTGAAGGTCAATTGCGCAATCATATGGCCAGTGTGGAGGCAAACTACTGGCTTGACCTTTATCAAAGACATCGCTAAAATCGCGGTACTCCTCCGGCAGGGAGGAGAGTGAAGAGGTGCACAGGATCTTTGCTACCTTCTGGAAGCATGTCCCACTGCATTGTGGTGACAAGGAGAGAACCTCAGCAGGGAACCAATCAAAAGAGGGGTTGTGCTTCTGTAACCAAGGATAACCAATAACCAGCAGAAACTTAGGTGAGGAAATAACTTGAAATTGGATTATCTCATGGTGAAGAGCCCCTATGGCCATGGACAATGGAACCATCTCATGAGTCACATGGGCAGGCTGTAGAGGTCTCCCATCAAGAGCCTCAATGGCAAGTGGAGTGTCATGCAGCTGCAGTGGAATAGAATACTTTGATAAGGCAGCATCAATGAACAGTCCTGCAGCCCCAGAGTCGATTAGAGCCTGTATCTCGACAGACGACTCAGCCCAAGAAAGGGTGACTGAAACCAGGGGCTTATCCTCCTGGATAACTGGGGACAAAACAATGCCACCTCAGGTCTCTCAGGACCTGAAGGTTTGGGCATTCCCTGGATGGGTAGGACAAGATTTCAAAAAGTGACCTGCCTGGTCACAATAAAGGCACAATCTCTCCCTCCTCCTAAAGGTTCTCTCATCCACAGAGAGACGCGTAAAACTTAAGTGCATGGGTTCACCTTCACTGACCGACTCGGAACCAGGAGGCATGGGAGGTGAGGGAGACATGGGTAGGACTGCAAAGCTTGGAGACAAATGTACAGGAGGCTTCCACAAGACCTCCTTAAAAGAGAGTCTTTCTCTGAGTCTGGAGTCAATGAGGATGGAAAACGTGATCAACTTCTCCAGCTCAGTGGGTATATCTCGAGCTGATATCTCATCCTTGATGGTATCTTAGAGACCATGAGAAAAAGCAGCCACGAGGGCCTCATTGCAAAATCTGCTGCCAGAGTACAGAATTCAATGGCGTAGTCGGCAACAGTTCTCATACTCTGTTCAATGGACATGAAGCATTTAGCAGCAGAAGCGGAGCATGTGGGAACGTCAAATACCCTTTTAAACATAGCCACAAACTCAGGGTAGCTCAAGACAACTGGTTTTTGCATCTCCCATAGAGGGTTTGCCCAGGCCAAGGCTCTCTTAGAAAGCAAAACTATCACGAAACCTACTTTGCTTCTGTCCGTGGGAAACGCCTGGGGGCAGCATCTCAAAGTATATCTCAACCTGGTTGAGAAACCCTCTGCATTGGATTGGATTGCCCCCAAATCGCTGGGGAAGCAGAGCAGAACCAGACATACCTCTTATAGAGGTAATACTCAAGGCGAGTGCCTGCACAGAGACTGGAGCAGCAGCAGGGTGGGCCTGCAACATAGTTTGTACCGAGGCAGCCACAGTGGGAGATTTCAGGTGAGCCGTGCGACTCAGGAGCGCTTGTAACGCCATGTCAAACTGATCCATGCGGTGTTCAAATTCATCCAATCTTGAAAAAATATTACCAACAAGTGGATTGACTGCGTCTTCTGAATTCATGGCCTTTGACTACTGTCAGAAACCATGAAATCAGGCCAAGTCAGAAGTACAGTTAAATCACACTTGTTTAATAATAAAAGTAAAAAGAACAAATGTAGTCAAACATAGCCAAAATTCAGTAACTGGAACAGATAGTCAGCCAAGCCAGAAGTCAGGGATCAATGTAGTGGAACAGCAAGCAGGATCTGGAGTCAGAAGGGATGTCAGCAAAGCAAGTCTTGAACAGGATCGCAGGAGATAGTTTCTGTGATGTTGACCAAGGCGAAGGCAGAGATCCACTGGGCTGAACAGCTTTAAGTAGGCAGGACTGACGAGCAGGATATCATCAACAGCTGAGTAACTGTGGAGAGATAGGATCTGGCAATTAGCAGACAGCTGAGCGGACAGCTCTGAGAAGAAAGCGCTGAGCCCAGCCCTGACACTGCTATAGGCTGGGCAGGAACTGGTTAAAGATTGGGAGGAATTCCTTCATGAGTTAGATATTTCAGAATGTGAACATAATGACTTTTTAGTAGCACTTTCAGGTGTAGGATTTTATAATGGGCACAATGTGTGCTCCATTCTTTGAGAACCTTTACCTGGGAAAAGGGAAAAGGATATTTGTTCTAAGGCACAGTTACATGGATGATATATTCATCCTTTGGACTAGGACTCAACTACATTTAAAACAGTATGCTTTGGTATTGAAATATAATAACTATAACCACAAGTTCACACTAAGCATTAGTAATAAGGTATTGCCATTTTTAGATTTAGAAGATCAGAAGCAAGTAGTTGTCATCCTAAACGCCTTCTTAAAAATTTCCCATATAGTCAATACCTTTACATCCAGAGGAACTGTACCAAGAATAAATATTTTGAATGTGAGGCAAGATAGCTAAGAATTAGATTAAAGAATCATGGTAACAAAGGATTTTATGTAGGGTATATAAGGAAGCAAAGGAAGGAGATAAGGAGAAAATTTTTTTAGAGCAGACTCAAGAATCACTACTGATAATTAGCAATAGAATGAAATTTGAAAAAAAATTGAGTAAAATTTAGAAAATGTAAAACAAAATTCCAGATCAACTATCAATATTATACAAAAATACCTAAATTGCTGCAGGATAGGCTGTTACTAGTGCGTATGATAGAAAAGTGCTGTAACTATAAAAGCACCTTCCAATGTTAAAGGGGTAAGTTTTGTTGGTCATAACATTTTGAACACATGATAAAAAGAAGAGACTTAGATAATTATGACACCCCAAGGGTAATCTGCCCATTTTGTGTGAATGCAACATGTTTTACATTGCTAAATCTAAAAAAGATTTCTAATCATCTATATGACATTGGTTCATGCAATTTTATATCTCATGTAGCAAATCAATTGACATTTAAATATTATGGGAAATTTAGCAAGGTTTCCTTTTTTACTCTGAATCAAGTCCACAGAGACAAGTCACAAGGACAGACTTTTTCTGCAACAGGAATACAGGCAGATTAAAATCATTTAGGGAATTGATTATTAATAGTATATTGAAATTCAGATGTTTTGAGGTCCATAGGTAATAAGCCCTATAATGTGGCATAGAAAAATTATATATGGTCATCATGATAATAGATAAAAAAAATTGCACTAATGATATAGCGATAATCTTTTGTGCCTTCTCTGATTTATAATTCCACAGAGTTATATGGTTACATTGTTAAATTGTGTAATAAATATGTACATTACTTTATAATTTTTCAAAAAATTAAAACCATGCCTTGCATGTTCTCTGATGAGCCCTCGCACCCAAATTGAGATAATGCCTACTTTATATTTGGTAAATGTTCCCATGGCATGGCAAATTATTTAAAAATTGCAGATTACCTTTTTCTAGATTCTCTTTTTTGGAACTCAGCCAGTAAGGAAAAACTCTACTTGGCTCTTTTCGTTTTTGAGGGCTAGGAAGATTTGTTTATCATAATTAACTTTGTTTAAAGGCAGATATCTCATCAGCTGTACTTGATTTGAACACAGTCTATCTTAACAAAATTTTTAAGGTTTAGGAGCTGGGCTCAGTCAGTCCCTAGGTCCCCAGCCCGGCTATTGGGATAGGTCATGCTAGATGATATTTTTGCAGTTAGCCATAACACTTTCTCTCCAGATATACATAAGAAAATGTGAAAAAAGATTTTATTTTTTTTAGGCATGCTTTGAGAATAGCAACACAAAGTAAACATATACCCATAGTGGTGGTTTCTCAAATTTGACTGCAAAAGTCATTCAGTGTATGTTTCTATGCAACATAAGGATTATTATGTCTTAACAAAAAGTTAAGGGTTTAGGACTTGGGTTTCTCCATTGTATGTCAATGAGAACTCGACTCAGACAGTCCCCAGCCCAGTTAGTAGGACAGATCATGCAGTGCTAGCTAAGAAATGCTTGCACTCAACTGTAACACTTTCTCCTCAGAAACATCTAAAAAGGTAAGAAAAATGTCTTTAATTTTTATTTTTAGGTGTACAATGAAAATAGCAACATATAAAACAAACATAAAGTGAGGTTTTTCCAAATTTGATTGCAAAAGTGGAAATACAATTTTAAGTCTACACTCTCTACACAGTTACTGTGTGCTTTTTTTTTTAATTCGACATAAAGATCAGCATGATACAGTAAATCAGCTATTGGGGGAGCATCAGTTATATCATATTGAGACTATTATTTGGTTCAGATTTAATATGGCTTGCTTTTTGACGACATAATAAATCCACCAATTAAATAATATTGTGTGTCTATGTGTGAACTTCAACATGTAGCACTGGCCATACAAAGTATTTAAACTTAAGAAAGTGGCTTAGACTGGAACATTACAGGTATGCCTGGAAGAAAATTTGAATTCACCAGCAGGTATTCTGAACTCTCTGTATGCATTCCTAGCCTTATTGTTCTGGGTGGATATCATATGACATCCTTCTCAGAACACACATCATGTGGGTGCTTAGTCACAATCTCCAAAGAGGGAGAGGGGGGGAAAGAGACCCAAAAGTAGTCCTTTACTCAAACGAGAAAATGGGAACGAGCTGCACCCGCTGTGTCCACTGAACACAGCGGATTACTGATCAGTATACTGGCCTGTTGCCGGTACCATGTGATTGATTTGACCAATCACAGCATATCACATGACAATTGTAAATAATGAATGGCTTTGATTCATGCCATTTATTGTGTACAGTTGTGTTGTTAGCTGTAATTGGTCACAGTGATCACATGGTACCGACAGTGTAATCACAGCCTATCTGTACCATGTGATTAGCTGTGGCCAACCACAGCTAATCACAGCAATGAATCTATTTCATTCAGTAAAACTGTTTTCTTATAGCAGTGAAATTCACTGCTATAAGCAATCACTGTGTAAAAAAAAAAAAAAAAGAAAAAGAAATTCTGTTCACCTCCTCAGAATATGTTATTATGGTAACACTGTATTGCTCTGGTCACAGTATGTTAAAAAAAGGGGGGGAAAGGGAGCGTGGCCAGAAAGCAGAGAAGATGGCTGCTTAAGCCATAGGAACTGCACATCGGCGGAACACCAGAGCTCACCACAGTGCCCAGAAGCATTGGACTGTGGTGTTTTGCCCTAGACCTCCAGGCTACCCACCTGACATGTCCTGTAAAAGGAAAGAGGGGAATTGGACAGGTCACATGGCAGGATTCTTCTCTGCACCGTTCCGCTCCTGCTGCCAAGATGGTGGCAGCCGCTTCACTGGTCCACAGCATGGTCATCCCAGGGAGAAAAGTAAAGTTCAGCAGCAGAGCAGAGGCTCCACAATAAAGCCTCAGCTCAGCAGCCTTTTTCCACAGATTCCTCCAGCACTTCTAGCCCTGCAAAATACAGGCAGAAGCTGTCTCCTACCAGGACCAATACAGGGGAGATGAGTGCCTCGGAATTCTCCTTGGATGACATATGGGAATTACACAAATCTATCTTGGCCTTCCCTACCACCAACCAGCCAGTTTTAGACACAACCCTTAAGGATATGTCCTTAAGAAGTACCATACATACTGATATACTTTCCTTGGCACAGCAATTTAAATCAGAAGTCCGGGAAGTCAGTGAAAGGGTGTCGTAAATCGAAAAACAAAATAGGGGAATTTGCATCCACTTTTAATGATCTGGTAGATTCGCATAACGAATGTGAAGATAGCATTTCTTGGATCCAATCTAAATTAGCGGATTTAGAAGATCGTTCACGCAGGAACAATGTCAAAGTTTGCAGAATTCCAGAGTCGGTTAAACCACAGGAGCTCCAGGCATACTTCTTTAACATTCTCAGAGAGGCACTACCAGATTCCCCACCAGAAGAATTGATCATAGATTGCATCCATAGGCTCCCTAAGCCTAAGCATGATCCAGAGCATCTCAACAGGGACACCATAGTCAGGTTACATTTCTACAACATTAAAGAAAAATGTAAGTCTTTAACTAGGAACAACAAACGTCTCCCCAGAGATACAGAGATTGGACACTTTTCATTGACCTCTCTCACTACACCATGCAGACTATTAGCCACCACGAAACTGCTTAGCAACCATTAAACACCATACCAGTGGAATTATCCAGCAAAGCTACTTATCAAGTAAGATGGTAAGACAATTCCAGTCACTATGATGGAAGAAGGTCTCACACTCCTGAAAAAATGGTGGATCCTGGATAACGACTCTCTGTTGGAAGCGGACATACCACCACCTCCTTCCCAACCCTCCATCTGGCAAGAAGAGGAAACGGGATGGCCACTGACTACCTGCTTTCTTACAGCCTACTTTTTTTTGCTCTGGTGGCCATTGAGTGCTACTACTGGTTCCTGTTTGTTACCTGATTTTTGCTTGCACCCCTGAATTAGCGGATGTTTATCTGCACAGATTCATTGTGGATCGCCTTTTTTACCTGTTATTTCTGCATCCGGACTTCTACTAAATAGAAGCGCAGTTCAAGAGTTTTTGGTTTTTATTTTTTTTTCCTGTTCTTCTCTGACAAAGTGGCCTGATTTATTTGCCTTCTCAACTTCGTCTTCAGTGGTACCTCCTTTGCATTACGCAAAAGCACACACTTGGACAGAACCATTCTACATCACTCAGTGCCTTGCACCGTTAATATGCAGCTCAAAATTATCTTCTTCAATGTCAAGGGACTTAATAGCCCCACCAAAGCTTCATACAATCCTCGAATCTCTTCAATGTTTGGTGCTGCTAACATGCCTCAGAGAGACTACTCTTTCTTTTTTTCAGTCCACTTGACATATTAACTTATTGATTTATTCTTAGTAGACAAATTTATTGCACAGAATGTCTGTGACTCCAAAATCTATGATATTACATCATATCATGCAGCTATTTCTATTACTGTAAAGGGTGATGTTGTTGAAACCAGGGCCAACCGTTGGCACAAAAATGTCAATTTAATGTCGACTCCAGAAAACATAGAGAATGTGTGCAACCACATCCAGGAAGTATTTGCCCTAAATGAACATTCGGTGTCAGATCCCTTTGCTTTGTGGAATTCCCATAAAGTTTACATAAGGGGCATTCTTCTAAGAATGAGTTCAGTGGCAAAAAAGTCTAGGACACAGAAGCTTAATGATCTGTTAAATACCATACAAAACTTGGAGAAACTTAATAAACAGCAGGCCTCTACTATCACTAGTTCCAAGCTCTTTAAGGCTAGGCAGGAACTGAGATTGTTTTTTATTTCACATGATAGGCATCTCAGGTTGCTGAAGTCTAATCATTATTGCAATGGCAATAAGGCAGGTAGGCTACTAGCTTGCCAAATAAAAGAAAATGTTTATAAACAAAAGATAGCTCATCTCCAGCATCCATCACCAGGTGTTAAACTTACAAATCCCAAAGAAATTGCTGACGTATTCAGCGCCTATTAGGAAGCTGTCCCACTTGGTAGTCTCAGGGCTCTACTTATTGCAGCCTTGACTAATCACACTGTAAACCACCGTGCACAGACCCACTTATTGAGGCAACAGTGACAGCACTGTCATTTTATATTCGGAACAACAAAATATCCCACCCCCCCCCCCAGATTTCCATCCTAATACCAAACCAAACTCAAAATCCTAATACCAAACTTGTCCCTCAAACATTGGGTGTCCCAGGGGATTCACACCATGGACAATTTAATTTTAAATGGCAAGATTTCATGTCCCCAGGGAATCTCTGATATATGTAAGATTAGTCTCTTAGATTTCATACATATTGACTATTCCTAAATCAGTGTGGCCCTTGTGGAATTCAAGCTCCAAAAAGGATAAGGGTATCTCCCTGTTCTATCTTGAACTTAACTCAAAAGAACGGTTTATGAAAAGCCCCCCTTTGGTAAAATGGGAAACTGATTTGCAGACATCGTATTCAGAGAAGCAGTGGCAGAGTGTCATTCTATATAACTATGCCTTTTTAAAATGTGTGAACCACTGGGAGATGGATCGAGTGATCCACCCCAGGAGGTACCTCACTCCCTACTACACAGCTAAGTTTCTCAGGGGAGGAGACAATATCTGCTGGAGAGGCTGTGGCATGGTGGGAACTTTGTTCCAAATGCTTTGGTCCTGTCTACTCATCTGGAGCTATTGGAATTCAGTGTTTAGACTTGCAGAAGTTTCAGGTGCCTGGGTAAAAACAAATGTAGAACAAGCAATTCTCTCTATAATTGTAGACAACTACCCACCACAACTAAGACCTATAGTTGTCAACATTTTAGCATTGGCCCACCTAATGGTCCTTAAAAAGTGGAAATCCTCTGTTCTCCCTAACATCACTGAAGTTAAATGTCACATCCATGTCATTTTCTACTATGAATGTTTAATGGCGTACAGAGATGGGAGCCAACTCAAACTTTATCAGCGTTGGGATCCCTGGTTGTCGTATAAATCTCGGTTGCAAAAGGTTTAGATTTTCTCCTGTTCATCTTCATATTGTGCTATGTACAATTTGTAAAATCTGAATAGTACCACTATACTTGTCTTACTGTACCTGTTTTGAGATCACTTTTGCTTGTTGCCTGTGAATTTGTTATGAGACTGGGCATTTTGTACACTATTGTCAGTATTACTTCTGTTTCTTCTCTCTTGATATAAAATTCAATAAAAATTATTTGCATAATAAAAGAGGCAAATATATATATTTTTTTAAATTAAAAAAAAAATAAAAAAAATTTTTACATATTTTTTTTTTTATAAAATACTGTCACCAGTCAGTGCACTAGGGTCACAGAAGCCTGGGTGCAGAAATATTTCTGGCGCCCCCACATGGGTGTGGTCATCTTACCAACTCCTCCTCTTTACAAATGTTTCTATGGCAACGACTCAAACACAGAGATGCTCCCCTAAGAAGTCTTTGTTACCCTGGGATCCTCCCATGATCTCTTAACAATAAAGAAAATACAGGAAGAGCGTACACTAATGAGAGCTGGAGGGGAGTCTCTCTGATGCACAAAGAGAGGGCTTCTGTTAGAGAGTCTGTTAGAAAGATCCCCCAGACATAGTACAGGAGACGGTCAGAGACTGCAGACATGATACAAGAGATAGTCAGAGACTGTAGTTATGATACAAGAGATGGTCAGAGAATGCAGACATAGTACAGGAGATGGTCAGACTGCAGACATAATACAAGAGATGGTCAAAGACTGCAGACATGATACAAGAGATGGTCAGAGACTGTAGTTATCATACAAGAGCCAGTCAGAGACTGCAATCATAGTACAGGGGATGGTCAGAGACTGCAGATATAATACAGGAGATGGTAAGAGACTGCAAACAGACTACAGGAGATGGTCAGAGACTGCAGACATATGACAGGAGATGCTCAGAGACTGCAGACAAAGTATGGGAGATGGTCAGAGACTGCAGACATAGTACAGGAGATGGTCAGAGATTGCAGACATAATACAGGAGATGATCAGAGACTGCAGACGTAGTACAGGAAATGGTCAGAGACTGCAGATATAATACAGGAGATGGTCAGAGACTGCAGACATACTACAGTCAGAGACTGTCAGAAACTGCAATCATAGTACAGGGGATGGTCAGAGACTGCAGATAAAATACAGGAGATGGTAAGAGACTGCAGACAGACTACAGGAGATGGCCAGAGACCACAGACATATGACAGGAGATGCTCAGAGACTGCAGACAAAGTACAGGAGATGGTCAGAGACTGCATATATAGTACAGGAGATGGTCAGAGACTGCAGACATAGTACAGGAGATGATCAGAGACTGCAGACATAGTACAGGAGATGGTCAGAGACTGCAGACATAATACAGGAGGTGGTCAGAGACTGCAGATATAATACAGGAGATGGTCAGAGACTGCAGACACACTACAGGAGACAGTCAGAGACTGCAGACATACTACAGGAGATGGTCAGAGACTGCAGACATATGACAGGAGATGGTCAGAGACTGCAGACATAGTACAGGAGATGGTCAGAGACTGCAGACATAGTACAGGAGATGGTCAGGGACTACAGACATAGTACAGGAGATGGTCAGTAGACTGAAGATATAATACAGGAGATGGTCAGAGACTGCAGGCATACTACAGGAGACAGTGAGAGACTGCAGACATACTACAGGAGATGATCAGAGACTGCAGACATATGACAGGAGATGGTCAGAGACTGCAGACATAGTACAGGAGATGGTCAGAGACTGCAGACATGATACAAGAGATGGTCAGAGACTGTAGTTAGGACACTCAAGACGGTCAGAGACCGCAATCATAGTACAGGAGATGGTCAGAGACTGCAGATATAATACAGGAGATGGTCAGAGTCTGCAAACACACTACAGGAGACAGTCAGAGACTGCAGACATACTACAGGAGATGGTCAGAGACTGCAGACATACTACAGGAGACAGTCAGACTGCAGACATAGTACAGGAGATGGTCAGAGACTGCAGACATAGTACAGGAGATGATCAGAGACTGCAGACATACTACAGGAGACGGTCAGAGACTGTAAACATGATACAAGACACGGTCAGAGACTGCAATCTAGTACAGGAGATGGTCAGAGACTGCAGGCATACTACAGGAGACGGTCAGAGACTGCAGACATCGTACAGGAGATGATCAGAGACTGCAGACATATGACAGCAGATGGTAAGAGACTGCAGACATACTACAGGAGATGGTAAGAGACTGCAGACATATGATAGGAGATGGTCAGAGACTGCAGACACAGTACAGGAAATGGTTAGAGACTGCAAACATAGTACAGGAGATGGTCAGAGACTGCAGACATGATACAAGAGATGGTCAGAGACTGTAGTTATGATACAAGAGACGGTCAGAGACTGCAATCATTGTACAGGAGATGGTCAGAGACTGCAGACATAATACAGGAGATGGTCAGAGACTGCAGACATACTACAGGAGACAGTCAGAGACTGCAGACATGCTACAGGAAACAGTCAGAGACTGCAGACATACTACAGGAGACAGTCAGACTGCAGACATAGTACAGGAGATGGTCAGAGACTGCAGACATAGTACAGGAGATGATCAGAGACTGCAGATATACTACAGGAGACGGTCAGAGACTGCAGACATGATACAAGACACGGTCAGAGACTGCAATCATAGTACAGGAGATGGTCAGAGACTGCAGGCATACTACAGGAGACGGTCAGAGACTGCAGACATCGTACAGGAGATGATCAGAGACTGCAGACATAGTACAGGAGACAGTCAGAGACTGCAGACATAGTACAGGAGACGGTCAGAGACTGCAGACATGACACAAGAGATGGTCAGAGACTGTAGTTATGATACAAGAGACAGTCAGAGACTGCAGACATAGTACAGGAGATGGTAAGACTGCAGACATAATACAAGAGATGGTCAAAGACTGCAGACATGATACAAGAGATGGTCAAAGATGGTAGCTTTGATACAAGAGACAGTCAGAGACTGCAATCATAGTACAGGGGATGGTCAGAGACTGCAGATAAAATACAGGAGATGGTAAGAGACTGCAAACAGACTACAGGAGATGGCCAGAGACTGCAGACATATGACAGGAGATGCTCAGAGACTGCAGACAAAGTACGAGAGATGGTCAGAGACTGCAGATATAGTACAGGAGATGGTCAGAGACTGCAGACATAATACAGGAGATGGTCAGAGATTGCAGATATAATACAGGAGATGGTCAGAGACTGCAGACATACTACAGGAGACAGTCAGAGACTGCAGACATACTACAGGAGATGGTCAGAGACTGCAGACATATGGAAGGAGATGCTCAGAGACTGCAGACAAAGTATGGGAGATGGTCAGAGACTGCAGACATAGTACAGGAGATGGTCAGAGATTGCAGACATAATACAGGAGATGATCAGAGACTGCAGACGTAGTACAGGAAATGGTCAGAGACTGCAGATATAATACAGGAGATGGTCAGAGACTGCAGACATACTACAGTCAGAGACTGTCAGAAACTGCAATCATAGTACAGGGGATGGTCAGAGACTGCAGATAAAATACAGGAGATGGTAAGAGACTGCAGACAGACTACAGGAGATGGCCAGAGACCACAGACATATGACAGGAGATGCTCAGAGACTGCAGACAAAGTACAGGAGATGGTCAGAGACTGCATATATAGTACAGGAGATGGTCAGAGACTGCAGACATAGTACAGGAGATGATCAGAGACTGCAGACATAGTACAGGAGATGGTCAGAGACTGCAGACATAATACAGGAGGTGGTCAGAGACTGCAGATATAATACAGGAGATGGTCAGAGACTGCAGACACACTACAGGAGACAGTCAGAGACTGCAGACATACTACAGGAGATGGTCAGAGACTGCAGACATATGACAGGAGATGGTCAGAGACTGCAGACATAGTACAGGAGATGGTCAGAGACTGCAGACATAGTACAGGAGATGGTCAGGGACTACAGACATAGTACAGGAGATGGTCAGTAGACTGAAGATATAATACAGGAGATGGTCAGAGACTGCAGGCATACTACAGGAGACAGTGAGAGACTGCAGACATACTACAGGAGATGATCAGAGACTGCAGACATATGACAGGAGATGGTCAGAGACTGCAGACATAGTACAGGAGATGGTCAGAGACTGCAGACATGATACAAGAGATGGTCAGAGACTGTAGTTAGGACACTCAAGACGGTCAGAGACCGCAATCATAGTACAGGAGATGGTCAGAGACTGCAGATATAATACAGGAGATGGTCAGAGTCTGCAAACACACTACAGGAGACAGTCAGAGACTGCAGACATACTACAGGAGATGGTCAGAGACTGCAGACATACTACAGGAGACAGTCAGACTGCAGACATAGTACAGGAGATGGTCAGAGACTGCAGACATAGTACAGGAGATGATCAGAGACTGCAGACATACTACAGGAGACGGTCAGAGACTGTAAACATGATACAAGACACGGTCAGAGACTGCAATCTAGTACAGGAGATGGTCAGAGACTGCAGGCATACTACAGGAGACGGTCAGAGACTGCAGACATCGTACAGGAGATGATCAGAGACTGCAGACATATGACAGCAGATGGTAAGAGACTGCAGACATACTACAGGAGATGGTAAGAGACTGCAGACATATGATAGGAGATGGTCAGAGACTGCAGACACAGTACAGGAAATGGTTAGAGACTGCAAACATAGTACAGGAGATGGTCAGAGACTGCAGACATGATACAAGAGATGGTCAGAGACTGTAGTTATGATACAAGAGACGGTCAGAGACTGCAATCATTGTACAGGAGATGGTCAGAGACTGCAGACATAATACAGGAGATGGTCAGAGACTGCAGACATACTACAGGAGACAGTCAGAGACTGCAGACATGCTACAGGAAACAGTCAGAGACTGCAGACATACTACAGGAGACAGTCAGACTGCAGACATAGTACAGGAGATGGTCAGAGACTGCAGACATAGTACAGGAGATGATCAGAGACTGCAGATATACTACAGGAGACGGTCAGAGACTGCAGACATGATACAAGACACGGTCAGAGACTGCAATCATAGTACAGGAGATGGTCAGAGACTGCAGGCATACTACAGGAGACGGTCAGAGACTGCAGACATCGTACAGGAGATGATCAGAGACTGCAGACATAGTACAGGAGACAGTCAGAGACTGCAGACATAGTACAGGAGACGGTCAGAGACTGCAGACATGACACAAGAGATGGTCAGAGACTGTAGTTATGATACAAGAGACAGTCAGAGACTGCAGACATAGTACAGGAGATGGTAAGACTGCAGACATAATACAAGAGATGGTCAAAGACTGCAGACATGATACAAGAGATGGTCAAAGATGGTAGCTTTGATACAAGAGACAGTCAGAGACTGCAATCATAGTACAGGGGATGGTCAGAGACTGCAGATAAAATACAGGAGATGGTAAGAGACTGCAAACAGACTACAGGAGATGGCCAGAGACTGCAGACATATGACAGGAGATGCTCAGAGACTGCAGACAAAGTACGAGAGATGGTCAGAGACTGCAGATATAGTACAGGAGATGGTCAGAGACTGCAGACATAATACAGGAGATGGTCAGAGATTGCAGATATAATACAGGAGATGGTCAGAGACTGCAGACATACTACAGGAGACAGTCAGAGACTGCAGACATACTACAGGAGATGGTCAGAGACTGCAGACATATGGAAGGAGATGGTCAGAGACTGCAGACATAGTACAGGAGATGGTCAGAGACTGCAGACATAGTACAGGAGATGGTCAGGGACTGCAGACATAGTACAGGAGATGGTCAGAGACTGAAGATATAATACAGGAGATGGTCAGAGACTGCAGGCATACTACAGGAGACAGTCAGAGACTGCAGACATACTACAGGAGATGATCAGAGACTGCAGACATATGAAAGGAGATGGTCAGAGACTGCAGACATAGTACAGGAGATGGACAGAGACTGCAGACATGATACAAGAGATGGTCAGAGACTGTAGTTAGGACACTAGAGACGGTCAGAGACCGCAATCATAGTACAGGAGATGGTCAGAGACTGCAGATATAATACAGGAGATGGTCAGAGTCTGCAGACACACTACAGGAGACAGTCAGAGACTGCAGACATACTACAGGAGATGGTCAGATACTGCAGACATATGACAGGAGATGGTAAGAGACTGCAGACATACTACAGGAGATGGTCAGAGACTGCAGACATATGATAGGAGATGGTCAGAGACTGCAGACACAGTACAGGAAATGGTCAGAGACTGCAAACATAGTACAGGAGATGGTCAGAGACTGCAGACATGACACAAGAGATGGTCAGAGACTGTAGTTATGATACAAGAGACTGTCAGAGACTGCAATCATAGTACAGGAGAGGGTCAGAGACTGCGGACATAATACAGGAGATGGTCAGAGACTGCAGACATACTACAGGAGACAGTCAGAGATTGCAGACATGCTACAAGAAACAGTCAGAGACTGCAGACATACTACAGGAGACAGTCAGACTGCAGACATAGTACAGGAGATGGTCAGAGACTGCAGACATGATACAAGAGATGGTCAGAGACTGTAGTTAGGACACTAGGGACGGTCAAAGACTGCAATCATAGTACAGGAGATGGTCAGAGACTGCAGATATAATACAGGAGATGGTCAGAGTCTGCAGACACACTACAAGAGACAGTCAGAGACTGCAGACATAGTACAGGAGATGATCAGAGACTGCAGACATACTACAGGAGATGGTCAGAGACTGTAAACATGATACAAGACACGGTCAGAGACTGCAATCTAGTACAGGAGATGGTCAGAGACTGCAGGCATACTACAGGAGACGGTCAGAGACTGCAGACATCGTACAGGAGATGATTAGAGACTGCAGACATATGACAGCAGATGGTAAGAGACTGCAGACATACTACAGGAGATGGTCAGAGACTGCAGACATATGATAGGAGATGGTCAGAGACTGCAGACACAGTACAGGAAATGGTTAGAGACTGCAAACATAGTACAGGAGATGGTCAGAGACTGCAGACATGATACAAGAGATGGTCAGAGACTGTAGTTATGATACAAGAGACGGTCAGAGACTGCAATCATTGTACAGGAGATGGTCAGAGACTGCAGACATAATACAGGAGATGGTCAGAGACTGCAGACATACTACAGGAGACAGTCAGAGACTGCAGACATGCTACAGGAAACAGTCAGAGACTGCAGACATACTACAGGAGACAGTCAGACTGCAGACATAGTACAGGAGATGGTCAGAGACTGCAGACATAGTACAGGAGATGATCAGAGACTGCAGATATACTACAGGAGACGGTCAGAGACTGCAGACATGATACAAGACACGGTCAGAGACTGCAATCATAGTACAGGAGATGGTCAGAGACTGCAGGCATACTACAGGAGACGGTCAGAGACTGCAGACATCGTACAGGAGATGATCAGAGACTGCAGACATAGTACAGGAGACAGTCAGAGACTGCAGACATAGTACAGGAGACGGTCAGAGACTGCAGACATGACACAAGAGATGGTCAGAGACTGTAGTTATGATACAAGAGACAGTCAGAGACTGCAGACATAGTACAGGAGATGGTAAGACTGCAGACATAATACAAGAGATGGTCAAAGACTGCAGACATGATACAAGAGATGGTCAAAGATGGTAGCTTTGATACAAGAGACAGTCAGAGACTGCAATCATAGTACAGGGGATGGTCAGAGACTGCAGATAAAATACAGGAGATGGTAAGAGACTGCAAACAGACTACAGGAGATGGCCAGAGACTGCAGACATATGACAGGAGATGCTCAGAGACTGCAGACAAAGTACGAGAGATGGTCAGAGACTGCAGATATAGTACAGGAGATGGTCAGAGACTGCAGACATAATACAGGAGATGGTCAGAGATTGCAGATATAATACAGG
The DNA here is from genome assembly GCF_042186555.1 of Aquarana catesbeiana. Taxonomy (NCBI): domain Eukaryota; kingdom Metazoa; phylum Chordata; class Amphibia; order Anura; family Ranidae; genus Aquarana; species Aquarana catesbeiana. The sequence goes on along the minus strand of NC_133325.1, from coordinate 247,534,987 downwards.
AGATGGTCAGAGACTGCAGACATACTACAGGAGACAGTCAGAGACTGCAGACATACTACAGGAGATGGTCAGAGACTGCAGACATATGGAAGGAGATGGTCAGAGACTGCAGACATAGTACAGGAGATGGTCAGAGACTGCAGACATAGTACAGGAGATGGTCAGGGACTGCAGACATAGTACAGGAGATGGTCAGAGACTGAAGATATAATACAGGAGATGGTCAGAGACTGCAGGCATACTACAGGAGACAGTCAGAGACTGCAGACATACTACAGGAGATGATCAGAGACTGCAGACATATGAAAGGAGATGGTCAGAGACTGCAGACATAGTACAGGAGATGGTCAGAGACTGCAGACATGATACAAGAGATGGTCAGAGACTGTAGTTAGGACACTAGAGACGGTCAGAGACCGCAATCATAGTACAGGAGATGGTCAGAGACTGCAGATATAATACAGGAGATGGTCAGAGTCTGCAGACACACTACAGGAGACAGTCAGAGACTGCAGACATACTACAGGAGATGGTCAGAGACTGCAGACATATGACAGGAGATGGTAAGAGACTGCAGACATACTACAGGAGATGGTCAGAGACTGCAGACATATGATAGGAGATGGTCAGAGACTGCAGACACAGTACAGGAAATGGTCAGAGACTGCAAACATAGTACAGGAGATGGTCAGAGACTGCAGACATGATACAAGAGATGGTCAGAGACTGTAGTTATGATACAAGAGACTGTCAGAGACTGCAATCATAGTACAGGAGAGGGTCAGAGACTGCGGACATAATACAGGAGATGGTCAGAGACTGCAGACATACTACAGGAGACAGTCAGAGATTGCAGACATGCTACAAGAAACAGTCAGAGACTGCAGACATACTACAGGAGACAGTCAGACTGCAGACATAGTACAGGAGATGGTCAGAGACTGCAGACATGATACAAGAGATGGTCAGAGACTGTAGTTAGGACACTAGAGACGGTCAAAGACTGCAATCATAGTACAGGAGATGGTCAGAGACTGCAGATATAATACAGGAGATGGTCAGAGTCTGCAGACACACTACAAGAGACAGTCAGAGACTGCAGACATGCTACAGGAGATGGTCAGAGACTGCAGACATATGGCAGGAGATGGTCAGAGACTACAGACATACTACAGAAGATGGTCAGAGACTGCAGACATATGATAGGAGATGGTCAGAGACTGCAGACACAGTACAGGAAATGGTCAGAGACTGCAAACATAGTACAGGAGATGGCCAGAGACTGCAGACATGATACAAGAGATGGTCAGAGACTGTAGTGATGATACAAGAGACGGTCAGAGACTGCAATCATAGTACAGGAGATGGTCAGAGACTGCAGACATAATACAGGAGATGGTCAGAGACTGCAGACATACTACAGGAAACAGTCAGAGACTGCAGACATACTACAGGAGACAGTCAGACTGCAGACATAGTACAGGAGATGGTCAGAGACTGCAGACATAGTACAGGAGATGATCAGAGATTGCAGATATACTACAGGAGAAGGGTCAGAGACTGCAGACATGATACAAGACACGGTCAGAGACTGCAATCATAGTACAGGAGATGGTCAGAGACTGCGGGCATACTACAGGAGACGGTCAGAGACTGCAGAAATCGTACAGGAGATGATCAGAGACTGCAGACATATGACAGAAGATGGTAAGAGACTGCAGACATACTACAGGAGATGGTCAGAGACTGCAGACATATGATAGGAGATGGTCAGAGACTGCAGACACAGTACAGGAAATGGTCAGAGACTGCAAACATAGTACAGGAGATGGTCAGAGACTGCAGACATGATACAAGAGATGGTCAGAGACTGCAGTTATGATACAAGAGCGGTCAGAGACTGCAATCATAGTACAGGAGATGGTCAGAGACTGCAGACATAATACAGAAGATGGTCAGAGACTGCAGACATACTACAGGAGACAGTCAGAGACTGCAGACATGCTACAGGAAACAGTCAGAGACTGCAGACATACTACAGGAGACAGTCAGGCTGCAGACATAGTACTGGAGATGGTCAGATACTGCAGACATAGTACAGGAGATGATCAGAGACTGCAGACATGATACAAGACACGGTCAGAGACTGCAATCATAGTACAGGAGATGGTCAGAGACTGCAGGCATACTACAGGAGACGGTCAGAGACTGCAGACATTGTACAGGAGATGATCAGAGACTGCAGACATAGTACAGGAGACAGTCAGAGACTGCAGACATAGTACAGGAGACGATCAGAGACTGCAGACATGATACAAGAGATGGTCAGAGACCGTAGTTATGATACAAGAGATAGTCAGAGACTGCAGACATAGTACAGGAAATGGTCAGACTGCAGACATAACACAAGAGATGGTCAAAGACTGCAGACATGATACAAGAGATGGTCAGAGACGGTAGCTATGATACAAGAGACAGTCAGAGACTGCAATCATAGTACAGGGGATGGTCAGAGACTGCAGATAAAATACAGGAGATGGTAAGAGACTGCAAACAGACTACAGGAGATGGCCAGAGACTGAAGACATATGACATGAGATGCTCAGAGACTGCAGACAAAGTACGGGAGAGGGTCAGAGACTGCAGATATAGTACAGGAAATGGTCAGAGACTGCAGACATAGTACAGGAGATGATCAGAGACTGCAGACATAGTACAGGAGATGGTAAGAGACTGCAGACATAATACAGGAGATGGTCAGAGACTGCAGAAATAATACAGGAGATGGTCAGAGACTGCAGACATATGACAGGAGATGGTAAGAGACTGCAGACATACTACAGGAGATGGTCAGAGACTGCAGACATATGATAGGAGATGGTCAGAGACTGCAGACACAGTACAGGAAATGGTCAGAGACTGCAAACATAGTACAGGAGATGGTCAGAGACTGCAGACATGATACAAGAGATGGTCAGAGACTGTAGTTATGATACAAGAGACTGTCAGAGACTGCAATCATAGTACAGGAGAGGGTCAGAGACTGCGGACATAATACAGGAGATGGTCAGAGACTGCAGACATACTACAGGAGACAGTCAGAGATTGCAGACATGTTACAAGAAACAGTCAGAGACTGCAGACATACTACAGGAGACAGTCAGACTGCAGACATAGTACAGGAGATGGTCAGAGACTGCAGACATGATACAGGAGATGGTCAGAGACTGTAGTTAGGACACTAGAGACGGTCAAAGACTGCAATCATAGTACAGGAGATGGTCAGAGACTGCAGATATAATACAGGAGATGGTCAGAGTCTGCAGACACACTACAAGAGACAGTCAGAGACTGCAGACATGCTACAGGAGATGGTCAGAGACTGCAGACATATGGCAGGAGATGGTCAGAGACTACAGACATACTACAGAAGATGGTCAGAGACTGCAGACATATGATAGGAGATGGTCAGAGACTGCAGACACAGTACAGGAAATGGTCAGAGACTGCAAACATAGTACAGGAGATGGCCAGAGACTGCAGACATGATACAAGAGATGGTCAGAGACTGTAGTGATGATACAAGAGACGGTCAGAGACTGCAATCATAGTACAGGAGATGGTCAGAGACTGCAGACATAATACAGGAGATGGTCAGAGACTGCAGACATACTACAGGAAACAGTCAGAGACTGCAGACATACTACAGGAGACAGTCAGACTGCAGACATAGTACAGGAGATGGTCAGAGACTGCAGACATAGTACAGGAGATGATCAGAGATTGCAGATATACTACAGGAGAAGGGTCAGAGACTGCAGACATGATACAAGACACGGTCAGAGACTGCAATCATAGTACAGGAGATGGTCAGAGACTGCGGGCATACTACAGGAGACGGTCAGAGACTGCAGAAATCGTACAGGAGATGATCAGAGACTGCAGACATATGACAGAAGATGGTAAGAGACTGCAGACATACTACAGGAGATGGTCAGAGACTGCAGACATATGATAGGAGATGGTCAGAGACTGCAGACACAGTACAGGAAATGGTCAGAGACTGCAAACATAGTACAGGAGATGGTCAGAGACTGCAGACATGATACAAGAGATGGTCAGAGACTGCAGTTATGATACAAGAGCGGTCAGAGACTGCAATCATAGTACAGGAGATGGTCAGAGACTGCAGACATAATACAGAAGATGGTCAGAGACTGCAGACATACTACAGGAGACAGTCAGAGACTGCAGACATGCTACAGGAAACAGTCAGAGACTGCAGACATACTACAGGAGACAGTCAGGCTGCAGACATAGTACTGGAGATGGTCAGATACTGCAGACATAGTACAGGAGATGATCAGAGACTGCAGACATGATACAAGACACGGTCAGAGACTGCAATCATAGTACAGGAGATGGTCAGAGACTGCAGGCATACTACAGGAGACGGTCAGAGACTGCAGACATTGTACAGGAGATGATCAGAGACTGCAGACATAGTACAGGAGACAGTCAGAGACTGCAGACATAGTACAGGAGACGATCAGAGACTGCAGACATGATACAAGAGATGGTCAGAGACCGTAGTTATGATACAAGAGATAGTCAGAGACTGCAGACATAGTACAGGAAATGGTCAGACTGCAGACATAACACAAGAGATGGTCAAAGACTGCAGACATGATACAAGAGATGGTCAGAGACGGTAGCTATGATACAAGAGACAGTCAGAGACTGCAATCATAGTACAGGGGATGGTCAGAGACTGCAGATAAAATACAGGAGATGGTAAGAGCCTGCAAACAGACTACAGGAGATGGCCAGAGACTGAAGACATATGACATGAGATGCTCAGAGACTGCAGACAAAGTACGGGAGATGGTCAGAGACTGCAGATATAGTACAGGAAATGGTCAGAGACTGCAGACATAGTACAGGAGATGATCAGAGACTGCAGACATAGTACAGGAGATGGTAAGAGACTGCAGACATAATACAGGAGATGGTCAGAGACTGCAGAAATAATACAGGAGATGGTCAGAGACTGCAGACATACTACAAGAGACAGACAGAGACTGCAGACATACTACAGGAGATGGTCAGAGACTGCAGATATATGACTGGAGATGGTCAGAGACTGCAGACATAGTACAGGAGATGGTCAGAGACTGCAGACATAATACAGGAGATGGTCAGGGACTGCAGACATAGTACAGGAGATGGTCAGAGACTGAAGATATAATACAGGAGAAGGTCAGAGACTGCAGGCATACTACAGGAGACAGTCAGAGACTGCAGACATACTACAGTAGATGATCAGAGACTGCAGACATATGACATGAGATGGTCAGAGACTGCAGACATAGTACAGGAGATGGTCAGAGACTGCAGACATGATACAAGAGATGGTCAGAGACTGTAGTTAGGACACTAGAGACGGTCAGAGACCGCAATCATAGTACAGGAGATGGTCAGAGACTGCAGATATAATACAGGAGATGGTCAGAGTCTGCAGACACACTACAGGAGACAGTCAGAGACTGCAGACATACTACAGGAGATGGTCAGAGACTGCAGACATATGACAGGGGATGGTAAGAGACTGCAGACATACTACAGGAGATGGTCAGAGACTGCAGACATATGATAGGAGATGGTCAGAGACTGCAGGCACAGTACAGGAAATGGTCAGAGACTGCAGACACAGTACAGGAAATGGTCAGAGACTGCAAACATAGTACAGGAGATGGTCAGAGACTGCAGACATGATACAAGAGATGGTCAGAGACTGTAGTTATGATACAAGAGCGGTCAGAGACTGCAATCATAGTACAGGAGATGGTCAGAGACTGCAGACATAATACAGGAGATGGTTAGAGACTGCAGACATACTAAAGGAGACAGTCAGAGACTGCAGACATGCTACAGGAAACAGTCAGAGACTGCAGACATACTACAGGAGACAGTCAGACTGCAGACATAGTACAGGAGATGGTCAGATACTGCAGACATAGTACAGGAGATGATCAGAGACTGCAGACATGATACAAGACATGGTCAGAGACTGCAATCATAGTACAGGAGATGGTCAGAGACTGCAGGCATACTACAGGAGACGGTTAGAGACTTCAGACATTGTACAGGAGATGATCAGAGACTGCAGACATAGTACAGGAGACAGTCAGAGACTGCAGACATAGTACAGGAGACGATCAGAGACTGCAGACATGATACAAGAGATGGTCAGAGACCGTAGTTATGATACAAGAGATAGTCAGAGACTGCAGACATAGTACAGGAGATGGTCAGACTGCAGACATAATACAAGAGATGGTCAAAGACTGCAGACATGATACAAGAGATGGTCAGAGACGGTAGCTATGATACAAGAGACAGTCAGAGACTGCAATCATAGTACAGGGGATGGTCAGAGACTGCAGATAAAATACAGGAGATGGTAAGAGACTGCAGACAGACTACAGGAGATGGCCAGAGACTGCAGACATATGACATGAGATGCTCAGAGACTGCAGACAAAGTACGGGAGATGGTCAGAGACTGCAGATATAGTACAGGAAATGGTCAGAGACTGCAGACATAGTACAGGAGATGATCAGAGACTGCAGTCATAGTACAGGAGATGGTAAGAGACTGCAGACATAATACAGGAGATGGTCAGAGACTGCAGAAATAATACAGGAGATGGTCAGAGACTGCAGACATACTACAAGAGACAGACAGAGACTGCAGACATACTACAGGAGATGGTCAGAGACTGCAGATATATGACTGGAGATGGTCAGAGACTGCAGACATAGTACAGGAGATGGTCAGAGACTGCAGACATAATACAGGAGATGGTCAGGGACTGCAGACATAGTACAGGAGATGGTCAGAGACTGAAGATATAATACAGGAGAAGGTCAGAGACTGCAGGCATACTACAGGAGACAGTCAGAGACTGCAGACATACTACAGTAGATGATCAGAGACTGCAGACATATGACATGAGATGGTCAGAGACTGCAGACATAGTACAGGAGATGGTCAGAGACTGCAGACATGATACAAGAGATGGTCAGAGACTGTAGTTAGGACACTAGAGACGGTCAGAGACCGCAATCATAGTACAGGAGATGGTCAGAGACTGCAGATATAATACAGGAGATGGTCAGAGTCTGCAGACACACTACAGGAGACAGTCAGAGACTGCAGACATACTACAGGAGATGGTCAGAGACTGCAGACATATGACAGGGGATGGTAAGAGACTGCAGACATACTACAGGAGATGGTCAGAGACTGCAGACATATGATAGGAGATGGTCAGAGACTGCAGACACAGTACAGGAAATGGTCAGAGACTGCAAACATAGTACAGGAGATGGTCAGAGACTGCAGACATAATACAGGAGATGGTTAGAGACTGCAGAAATACTAAAGGAGACAGTCAGAGACTGCAGACATGCTACAGGAAACAGTCAGAGACTGCAGACATACTACAGGAGACAGTCAGACTGCAGACATAGTACAGGAGATGGTCAGATACTGCAGACATAGTACAGGAGATGATCAGAGACTGCAGACATGATACAAGACATGGTCAGAGACTGCAATCATAGTACAGGAGATGGTCAGAGACTGCAGGCATACTACAGGAGACGGTCAGAGACTTCAGACATTGTACAGGAGATGATCAGAGACTGCAGACATAGTACAGGAGACAGTCAGAGTCTGCAGACACACTACAGGAGACAGTCAGAGACTGCAGACATACTACAGGAGATGGTCAGAGACTGCAGACATATGACAGGAGATGGTCAGAGACTGCAGACATACTACAGGAGATGGTCAGAGACTGCAGACATACTACAGGAGATGGTCAGAGACTGCAGACATATGATAGGAGATGGTCAGAGACTGCAGACATAGTACAGGAGATGGTCAGAGGCTGCAAACATAGTACAGGAGATGGTCAGAGACTGCAGACATGATACAAGAGATGGTCAGAGACTGTAGTTATGATACAAGAGACAATCAGAGACTGCAATCATAGTACAGGAGATGGTCAGAGACTGCAGACATAATACAGGAGATGGTCAGAGACTGCAGACATACTACAGGAGACGGTCAGAGACTGCAGACATGATACAAGACACGGTCAGAGACTTCAATCATAGTACAGGAGATGGTCAGAGACTGCAGGCATACTACAGGAGACGGTCAGAGACTGCAGACATCATACAGGAGATGATCAGAGACTGCAGACATAGTACAGGAGACAGTCAGAGACTGCAGACATAGTACAGGAGACGGTCAGAGACTGCAGACATAGTACAGGAGATGGTCAGAGACTGCAGACATAGTAGAGGAGATGGTCAGAGACTGCAGACATACTACAGGAGATGGTCAGAGACTGCAGACATATGACAGGAGATGGTCAGAGACTGCAGACATACTACAGGAGATGGTCAGAGACTGCAGACATACTACAGGAGATGGTCAGAGACTGCAGACATATGATAGGAGATGGTCAGAGACTGCAGACATAGTACAGGAGATGGTCAGAGGCTGCAAACATAGTACAGGAGATGGTCAGAGACTGCAGACATGATACAAGAGATGGTCAGAGACTGTAGTTATGATACAAGAGACAGTCAGAGACTGCAATCATAGTACAGGAGATGGTCAGAGACTGCAGACATAATACAGGAGATGGTCAGAGACTGCAGACATACTACAGGAGACGGTCAGAGACTGCAGACATGATACAAGACACGGTCAGAGACTTCAATCATAGTACAGGAGATGGTCAGAGACTGCAGGCATACTACAGGAGACGGTCAGAGACTGCAGACATCATACAGGAGATGATCAGAGACTGCAGACATAGTACAGGAGACAGTCAGAGACTGCAGACATAGTACAGGAGACGGTCAGAGACTGCAGACATAGTACAGGAGATGGTCAGAGACTGCAGACATAGTAGAGGAGATGGTCAGAGACTGCAGACATAGTACAAGAGATGGTCAGAGACTGCAGTTCCTATGGACGTTAGTAGATAATGGCCGATCGGCCCTCTCACCTGACCCAGCGATGCAGCAATGGTTCCTCTGATCAGGAGTCAGTTCACGCTGAATTGCCTGTGGCGACTCTGCTGGGTAGCACCCAGATCTGTATTCCTGCAATGACTCCATTCCTTTCTCCACCAGGGATGGTGCTAGGCTGTGTGGCTTTCCCTCTGGTGACACAGGGCAGCGGGGTTCTCTCTCTGATGGTGTTCTCTCAGCACTGTCCTCTCCCTCTGGAGTCCTGGGTGTACTTCCCTGAAAGCTTTCCCAGGCTCCTGTCTGTCTCTCTCTCCCAGTCAGCTGAGCATGCTGTGTGGGCTGCAGTTTCCATGTTACAGTGGGGCTGCCAGTCCTCTGAATTATCTGTCCCAAAATCCTCTTCTCTGGTCAGAGACTGCAGACATACTACAGGAGACGGTCAGAGACTGCAAACATGATACAAGACACGGTCAGAGACTTCAATCATAGTACAGGAGATGGTCAGAGACTGCAGATATAATACAGGAGATGGTCAGAGACTGCAGACATACCACAGGAGACAGTCAGAGACTGCAGACATACTACAGGAGATGATCAGAGACTGCAGACATGTGACAGAAGATGGTCAGAGACTGCAGACATGATACAAGAGATGGTCAGAGACTGTAGTTAGGACACTAGAGATGGTCAGAGACCGCAATAAAAGTACAGGAGATGGTCAGAGACTGCAGATATAATACAGGAGATGGTCAGAGTCTGCAGACACACTACAGGAGACAGTCAGAGACTGCAGACATACTACAGGAGATGGTCAGAGACTGCAGACATATGACAGGAGATGGTCAGAGACTGCAGACATACTACAGGAGATGGTCAGAGACTGCAGACATATGACAGGAGATGGTCAGTTACTGCAGACATACTACAGGAGATGGTCTCTGCTCCTTTTTCTATTCTATTTCTTCCCTGGCTGATATGAAGGCGGGGGAAGAAACATAGTGGGCAGCAGTGCTGGCAAGCGCCGCTCACTAGTACAGCAGCACGGGCGAGGAGGAGAGGGAGAGGGAGGGAGGAAAGAAGAGCCCGCAGCTGCAATGGCGTCACTAGGGTTGGGGTCACCCCCCCTTCCACCAACTATAGTTGCCCCTCAGTACAGACCCCCCTCCACCAAGTATAGACCCCCCTTCGTCAGTGCAGAACCCGCACTAAGTATAAACCCATCCCTCAGTACAGACCCCCTCCATCAGTATAGACCCCCCCAGGACAAACCACCCCCCTCCATTAGTACAGACCCCCCAGGAAAACCCCCCTCCATTAGTACAGACCCCCCAGGACAGACCCCCTTCCATTAGTACAGACCCCCAGTACAAACCACCCCCCTCCATTAGTACAGACCCCCAGGACAGACCTCCCCCTCCATTAGTACAGACCCCCCAGGACAAACCACCCTCCATTAGTAAGACCCCCCTCCATTAGTACAGACCCCCCAGGACAGACCCCCCTCCATTAGTAGAGACCCCCCAGGACAGACCCCCCATTAGTACAGACCCCCCAGGACAAACCCCCCTCCATTAGTACAGACCCCCCTCCATTAGTACAGACCCCCCAGGACAGACCTCCCCCTCCATTAGTACAGACCCCCAGGACAAACCTCCCTCCATTAGTACAGACCCCCCCAGGACAGACCCCCCCATTAGTACAGCCCCCCAGGACAGACCCCCCCTCCATTAGTGCAGACCCCCATTAGTATAGACCCCCCGGGACAGACCCCCCCCCATTAGTACAGACCCCCACTTCCATTAGTACAGACCTCCCAGGACAGACTCACCATTAGTACAAACCCCCCTCCATTAGTATAGACCCCCCAGGACAGACCCCCCCCTCCATTAGTACAGACCCCCCAGGACAGACCACCCCCTCCATTAGTATAGACCCCCCTCCATTAGTACAGACCCCCAGGACAGACCCTCCCTCCATTAGTACAGACCCCCAGGACAAACCTCCCTCCATTAGTACAGACCTCCCCAGGACAGACCCCCATTAGTACAGCCCCCACATTAGTACAGCCCCCCTCCATTAGTTCAGACCCCCCTACATTAGTGCAGACCCCCCTCCATTAGTACAGACCCCCCAGGACAGACCCCCCTCCATTAGTACAGACCACCCAGGACAGACCCCCCTCCATTAGTACAAACCCCCCATTAGTACAGACACCCCCTCCATTAGTACAGACCCCCAGGACAGACCCCCTCCATTAGTACAGACCCCCCTCCATTAGTACAGACCCCCAGGATAGAACCCCCCTCCATTAGTACAGACCCCCCAGGACAGACCCCCCTCCATTAGTGCAGAACCCCCCAGGACAGACCCCCTCCGTTAGTACAGACCCCCCAGGACAGACCCCTCCCTCTATTAGTACAGACCCTCCTCCATTAGTACAGACCCCCCTCCATTAGTACAGACCCCTCAGGAAAGACCCCCCTCCATTAGTACAGACCCACCCATTGGTACAGACACCCCCTCCATTAGTACAGAACCCCAGGACAGACCCCCCTCCATTAGTACAGACCCCCCTCCATTAGTACAGACCCCCCAGGACAGAACCCCCCCTCCATTAGTACAGACCCCCCAGGACAGACCCCCCTCCATTAGTACAGAACCCCCCAGGACAGACCCCCCTCCATTAGTACAGACCCCCAGGACAGACCCCTCCCTCCATTAGTACAGACCCCCCTCCATTAGTACAGACCCCTCAGGACAGACCCCCCTCCATTAGTACAGACCCCCATTGGTACAGACACCCCCTCCATTAGTACAGACCCCCCCTCCATTAGTACAGACCCCCAGGACAGAACCCCGCTCCATTAATACAGACCCCCCTCCATTAGTACAGACCCCCCTCCATTAGTACAGACCCCCTCCCAGGACAGACCCCCCATTAATACAGACCCCCATTAGTACAGACCCCCCTCCATTAGTACAGACCCCCTCCATTAGTACAGACCCCCCATTAGTACAGACACCCCCTCCATTAGTACAGACCCCCAGGACAGACCCCCTCCATTAGTACAGCCCCCCCTCCATTAGTACAGCCCCCCAGGACAGAACCCACCTCCATTAATACAGACCCCCCTCCATTAGTACAGACCCCCCAGGACAGACCCCCCTCCATTAGTACAGACCCCCCAGGACAGACCCCCCATTAGTACAGACCCCCACATTAGTACAGACCCCCCTCCATTAGTACAGACCCACCAGGACAGACCCCCCCTCCATTAGTACAGACCCCCCAGGGCAGACTCCCCCCTCCATTAGTATAGACCCCCCTCCATTAGTACAGACCCCCCAGGACAGACTCCCCCCTCCATTACTACAGACCCCCAGGACAGACCCCCCTCCATTAGGGTACATAAAAACACCCGAGCGGCAACTGGAGAGGAGAGGGCAGGGTGGAGAACAGTTCACAGCAGGCAGGAGTGAGAGACACAGAGAGGAGGAGGAGAACGTGTTAGGCACGGCCAGCCGGCCCCCCCAGCGATGTCACTGTGCGGCTGGTCTCTCTCCACACAGAGACCAGCCGCTCCACCTCCGATCTCATTTCCGGCTGCTCTCCTTCTCTGACAGAAGGAGGGAGGGGGAGGGGCTTGAGCAGGAAACACAGCGGCGCCTTTCTAGTCAGAACACTGGTGGAGAGAGCCGCCTCTGGACACAAACAAGAGGAGGAGGAGGAGGCGGGAAGGGAGCACTCTGGTGCTTCAGTGCCCCCACCTCTCTGGCGCCCGGGTGCACTGCACCCCGAGCACCCTCCTGGGATCGGCCCTGAGTCAGTGGCCCTACTCCTGTCACACCAGTTATATTATGATGCTTTACTGCACTGGAGGCAATATGTAAAAAATAAAAAAATAATTTTTTTTTTAATTTCTTAATTTTCCCCAAAATTGTGACAAAAAATTACAACTTGCCAAAATTAAACATGCCATGCCTCTTACTAAACACCTTGGACTATCTAAATTCCAATGGGGTCATTTGGGGGATATTTGTACTGTTCTGGCATTTTGAGGCCTCAAGAAAAGAGATAGGCTGTCAATACATATACTGTATATACCATAGTTTGTGGACTCTATAACTTTCCTACAGGATAAATATTGTACACTGATTTAGGTTATTTTCATCAACTAAATGTAGCAGAATACATTTTGTCCTAAATTTATTAAGAAAGATTATTTCTTTGCTAAATTTTATAACAGAAAAGAAAAAAAATGTTTTTTTTTTTCAAAATGTTAAGCCTTTTCATTTATTGCGCAAAGGATAAAAACCCCAGTTGTGATTAAATACCATCAAAAGAGCTCTATTTGTGGGAAAGAAATTATAGAAATTTTACATGTGTACAATGTTGCATGACCATGCAATTCTCATTCAAATTGTGACAGTGCTGAAAGCTGAACATTGGCCTGGGCAGAAAGGGGGTAAAAGTGTCTGCTATTGAAGTGGTTAAAGTGCATCATTGAAGCTGAACTCTAGATAGATATACAAAACATACAAAACATTTGACAGGATCAGCCCCTTGCAATATGTCAAGGCTCAGCCTGGGGGGAGAAAAAACAATTTAAGAAGACAATCAATTGGGTTACAGTACTCAAATGCTAACAAGGGACATTCTGATAGGGCCAGATAGCAGAGTGACAGAGAGAAGAGTGACAGAGAAATTAGCTCAACAGACTGCTGTTTCTTTTACTGTCCAGTCACAGGATGGGGGTGGTACAAGACGTGTAGGTGTAACTAAACCTCAGAAGACAAAAATCAGGCACTCTGTCCTGCAAGTCATACATGCATGGCAAAGCTTCATAAATCTCAAAACTGGATGGACAGAAATACATACCCCTTGGCAGGTAAAACTGCTACTTTATATATATTTCATCTGTGTATTTTGCTCTTTTCTTGGAGTTCAACTTTAGCATCATAACCTGTCCCCTGTGACAGGCTGTGTAGTTTAAAAGTTCTAGCATTTGATCAGACTTTAGTAAACAAATACACACGACCCAGCATGTAACTTGTTTTCTTGAAAGGCCTCTGACAACTTTACATGTATTTGCTGAAAGTCACCCCCAGGCTTTCTGAGCTAGCAATTTGTTCCTGTTAATAAATCATAAATAAAAGACCACATAGATGGGTTCTTGCTGGAAAAAAATATTTTAAGCAACAGACAGCATGGATTCATGAAAGACAAAAGTTGTCAAACAAATCTGATTTCTTTTTATGAAGAGGTAAGTAAAACCTTGGATAGAGGGGTGGCTGTGGACATGGTATTCTTGGATTTAGCAAAAGCGTTTGACACAGTTCCCCACACACGGCTAATGTGTAAGGTAAAGTCTACAGGCTTGGAAATATCAGTTTGTAGATGCGCATGCGCGGAGGCTAGCGCGACGGACATGCCGGGCTAGAGCTCCGCTCCGTGAGGGGAAAAAAACGCATAATAAAGGCAGCCCACGGACACAGAAACGGTAAAAACCGTATTATTATCCACCCTAGAGGTGAGGGGGACATTATTTAAACATAATGGTGCTGGGAGGTGCCCGGAATAAAACCAAACTTAGCCCTAATAGTGGCACCCAGGCAAGGCATACTGTAAAAAAGGCGCCGGTCTCCTCAGGTAATTTTACCTCAGACAAGAAAGTCAAACCAAAGCAGCCAAAAGCTATCTCCTCAGGGGACTCTGATTCTGAACCTGATACAAATATGTTAAATTCCTCACAACAAAACTCTGCTATTCCTTCTAATATCTTGAAGCAATTTGAAAAAATGCTTCATAAAGCATTACAGCAAACATCAGAGCAAATTACTAGTAATCTTACTAGGGAGATTAGAGAACTGGGGAGACGTACTGAAGCACTGGAGCTGAAAGTTGATAACATAGAAAATTCTACACAGGATATCTTCTCTGAAATAGATGTCCTCAAAGAGGAAAATATCACTTTACAGAACAGACTGGAAGACTATGAGAATCGCGCCAGGAGATCGAACCTGCACTTCAGAGGCATACCAGCATCAATCACAGATCTGCAATCAACAATCATGGGGATTCCCATTGTCCCTAAAATTCACCCACCATGGAACCAGATTCGCATGTAAAACACCTGAAGAAGTCCAACAAGTACTTCAAGATCTCAATTTGTTTGATGGAACACCTACAGCCTCCACTTCACGTAGAAAATCAGCTTCTGCTTCCTCCATTCGGAAAACACCATCATCTTCTTCTGAGACAAAAAATGGCAATCATCGGACACACAAAAGAGGACGATTCGCATCCTCACAACAAGAACAAGATGACGCCATGGACTGAGAATCTATCCTTACATAATATATCCGATTCGGCTACGACATCATCTAGTGGGAGAACAGTATTGTAACTGAATTACTGAATACTCTCCCTAAACTAAAAACTAATACTTCCTCTAGCTCACTAGTGAGCAGCTGAACTTAAAATAAGATCTAGATTATCTAATCTACTAAATCATACCTTATTGGTATAGGTTTATAATCAATTAACATAATGTTTACTTTGAATTTATGTTCCTTATTTTTTTTTTTTATTTTTTTTTTTTTGGTATTTTTTAGAAATATGGTTGAGTAAGTGATACGATAATTTCTTCACTTTCTGCACACCTAAATAGTCCCTAATACATGGTGGACTGATTAAATTCATATATATATATATATATATATATATATATATATATACATATATATATATATATACACACATTTTTTTTATTAATATTTTTTCTCTTTCTTTTTTTTGTTTCCCAAACTAAAAATGTAAAACAGCCACCAATGATGGAAAATCTTCCTTCAACTGATGTTTATTCTAATTTTTTTGAGTTTTTTTTGATAGTTTTAACTCCACAGTTCAGTTTATATTTCCATAGTCACCCCAAAAGGAAAGAATAGGTTTCTTATCTTTTCCTGTTGGATGGACATCCAAGTACGTTCCCTATTTTCCGGTATTCCTTTTTTCCTATTCCTTTTTTTTTCCCCCTTCACTCTATATTTACTATAGATATATACCCTTCAAAACTACAACCGACCTTACCAAATTAACGAAATTTGGGCTCATAATTTTATAATTTTATAATTTAAAATCTTTATATCTTTGTGATACATTTTTTTTTTCTTTTTAAGACGGATTCCCCATGCACGGAATTCACATGTGCCTCACCATGCCTTCCTCGGATTCCCATAGCAATATATGGGGATCAGACGAAGTCCTCATATCCCCTGTTGGGAAGTTTTTGACCCCAACTCGGGTACTTTTCGAATCTCCTTACATTTGTACTATACTCAAATGCTTTATAATCTTTATTGTTTCTTACTTCCTCTTTAAGTTAATCCACTCTGGATCTGGATACCTATCACTTTGTTTCAAGTCCGTGCAGGTTAGGCCGAATAGTCGCTGCACCCAGACAACTGGTAAGCATAGCTTCTTGTTTCAGTTACCATGGCTCCTTTAAATATTTTATCTCTAAATGTCCAGGGTCTCAATGTGCTTGAGAAACGTGTAAAAGCCTTCCAGTCATTCCAGTCTAAAAAAACACACATTGTGTGTCTTCAAGAGACTCATTTTACCCCGACTTCAACTCCCAAATTTTTTAGTACATCATATCCCCAAGTTTACACAGCTTCGGTGCTCACTAAAAAACGTGGTACTCTCATTGCATTTCACCGTACCACTCCATTCAATTTACATTCAGAAATCAAAGACCCAGAGGGTCGCTACTTAATTCTAACAGGATACATTATGGACACAGCTGTAACTGTGGTCTCATACTACGCACCAAATTATCGACCTGTACCCTTTTTATTGCACCTATTCAATATCATTAGAACCCACAAAATGGGATCAATTTTTATATGCGGAGACTCCAACCAGGTTCTTCCTACATTCATGGACAAAACCTCATATACTCCACCACGAACACGGGATACAAGGTCTTTATCTGAACTTCTTTCTAGACATAACTTGATTGACTCTTGGAGAGAATCTAACCCAACAAAAAGAAACTATATATATTTTTCTAATCCACATCAAACTTTTAGTCGTATGGACCACATATTTATAACTGTAGGGTTGGTTCCTAAAGTAATTCTATCTAAAATCATTCCCATACCTTGGTCAGATCATAATGCAGTCTATACCTCGGTGGCTTCTACTATACCCAAGGGGCATGACCCTTCATGGTATCTCCCAGACGTGCTACTTAAACACCCCTTCCACTGTTTAACAATTCAACAGGCTCTAAACGACTATATAGAACATAACATAAGTGCTGATATGTCCTCACTTACACTTTAGGAGGCACATAAACCTGTTCTGAGAGGAATACTTCAGCAACAATCAGGGATACTCAAACGTGATCAAGTAAAGATGGCTCGAAAATTAGAAACAGAATTTAATGCGTCGTTTGTAGCTTTTCAAAACAATCCTAACCAAAAAGGGAAAATTCGCTTAGAGAAAGCTCGCCTAGAGTATGACCTATTCCTAACTGAAACTGCTGACAAATCTCTCAGAAAAACTAAACATATGTTTTATAAAAATTTCAACAAACCAACTACTCTCATGTCAAGGGCATTAAAATCTATCAATAAGTCTTTTAAACCTATTAGACTCAAAATGGCAGACAATGTATTCACCAGTAATCCTCTTAAAATTGTACAGAAATTTAGCTCTCATTTGAAAACCCTATATACGGAGACAAATAAAATTAACATTGATGCAGCTGACTCCTTCTTTTCATGTATCACCCAACCCAAAATGACTGAATCCCAAAAATTGTCAATAGAAAAACCCATTACTAGTGAAGATGTAGCATCGGCTATTAATACATTAAAATAAACAAAAGGCCGGGACCAGACGGATTCACAGCTCTTTATTATCGAACTTTTACGGATAGCATCTCACCCATGCTTGCTGAAGTGTTTAATGACCTATTAAATAATAAATCCTTTAGACAAGAATCATTATTGGCTATCATCTGCATGATTCCTAAACCACAATCAGATGATACCCTAAGTATTCAAATTACCGCCCCATATCTATGTTGAACATGGACATTAAAGTGCTGGCAAAAATTCTAGCAGCCCGCCTCAATAGGATCATTGGTACTCTCGTACATCGTGACCAAGTAGGTTTTATGCCCTCCCGACAGGCAGGTGACAATGTACGTAGAGCGACCCTTTTGGCACACATAGCTAAAAAACGTCACATTCCTGTTTGCTTTCTTTCACTTGATATAAAGAAAGCTTTCGATTCCATTGAATGGCCTTACTTGAACTATACTTTGCAGAAATGGGGATTTGGTCCGAATTTTATAAATTGGATTATGACTCTATACAATAAACCTAAAGCATATGTCAAATACGCAGATTATAAATCTGACTTCTTCAACATTGAGAGAGGCACAAGACAAGGCTGTCCTCTCTCTCCCCCTTGTTATTCGCCCTTCTAATAGAACCACTTGCGCTTGCAATTAGATCTGACCCCACTATAACAGGAATAGAAATAGGAGGATATCAACATAAACTCTGTCTATTTGCGGATGATATCCTCCTGTTTCTTTCATCCCCACAAGTGTCAGGCCAAACCTAATCCCAATTCTCAATAAATTTGCTGATATTTCAGGCTTATACATAAACCCTAGAAAATGTTTAGCATTAAATATATTTCTTTCTAACATTGAACTGAATTCTGCCAAAATTAGCTTCCCTTTCACATGGTCGAACAGATCGATCCCATACTTAGGAATACATCTTACAGCATCATTAGCAGATCTATTCTCAGTTAATTACCCTCCAATTTTAAAACAGTTACCAAACTTAATGAAATCATGGTCTCATCTTCCATTATCGTGGTTTGGAAGAATCAACTCTGTTAAAATGACGATATTACCGAAACTACTGTATTTATTCAGAGTATTACCAATTCCAATTCCAGCTTATCACCTTAGAATAATACAAAGGAAAACATCATCATATATATGGGGTTCCTCCAAACCACGTATACAGTTACACACACTATATATGTATGTGACAGACCTAGCCGGGACAGAGGCTGTTGGAGAGGACTGGGTGCGAGCCTCTTGCCTTTTGATTATGGGCCCTGGATTTTCAATGGAACGGTGTTCTTTGTGGGGTGAATTGGAGGTCCGGTCTGAACTGTACTAAACGGACTCAGTCGTGTATATATGTATATATTGTATGTTGTTTGATTCTGTTGGGGACTCCTTGCTGTGGATTTGTGTCCCTGAAGAGGGAGGGGGGATTCCTCCAGCAGCTCCCTGCTGATAAGACTGATTCATTCTGTTGGGACACATCCTGTGAGGAGATGCTGGTGTTATCAACTCCAACTACCTGTGTTTATGTTAATTGAATGAGCTGATGACATTGTCCTCTATACAATGTAGGAGACGGGACGACTCCTATTAGAGCTGCTGCTATTGTGAGAAATATCCTGTGATAATTAACTCAGTCTGGGCAATAGGTCATGTCTCAGTCACCTAGGCTGTATAAAGGATTAGTTAATTAGCTCATGTTAATTAGGTTAATTAGGTTACAGTTGTATTGTTAGAGTAATATTTTCTCCTGTATATAAGACTGTATTCTGGTTCTGAATAAAGTGAGTTCATGTTAGCAACAAGCAAGTGTCGCCTTGTTTTGTGCTCAGAGAGGTTGGAATATCTGATATCTGTATACAGACTGGGAGGAAGTGGTATATGACGGAAGCACTCAAGCGGAGTGAGGGATGTTCCGTGACATTGGTGGCAAGCAGCGGGAAAGCTTCCTGCAGTCTGGGACATCCAAACTTCCATCTGCATCCAAGGTCCAGATAGCAGGAGAGGAGAGGTACAGATACCAGCCGCCATGGATGAGGAATTCAGAAGGAGGTTGCGAGAGATGCAGATACAGCACAGAGGACCAGTATCAGAGCAGGTCCTGCTGGGATGGTGTGATTCTATTCACTGAAAACTCTGGAAGGAAGCGCTAGCCCGTGAGCAGCGACACCAGGGAAAAGTTCTCCCCTCCATCGAGGAAAGGTACTGGTCGCAGTACGGACTGTGGGTACGGTTTTTGGGAGAAAAACCACACAAGAAGCAGACAGCTGAATTAAGCAGGCTGGTCTGGGCAGAGATAAAGCTGGATGAGAGCTACAGAGCCCTCCGGTGGCATGTATCCCAAGCATGTCCCTGGATAGCGGATGACAGCCCAACGGAAGGCTTAAGCTACGGTGGCTTGGGACTGTTGTAAGTGAAGCTGACAGGGGACTCTAACTTTGGGAGTGATTTGGAGTGGCGGTTGGACAAAATCATGGATTTCAGAGAAGGGCTACTGAACATTCCGGAAGTGCACTGGGCACAGGAAGATTTGGAGTTTCTGGCCGTTCAAGAATGGGAGCTGGAGATCGCATACAGACGGCTGCTAGACATTGCTGAGTGCCAGGGCTGGGCTCCCTTTGCCTGGGACTATCAGGAAATGCCAGCTGACAACCCTGAAATCCTGGCTGAAGAGTCGGCAATGTGGCAGAGCAATAGTGTGCTTTGCCAACCTGCCCCCACAGCTAGGGAGGCGGAGGTCTTATGGCGGATGCAGCAAGTGCTGACTGACCTTAATGATCCTGTTTCTGCATGGGATGATCTTGGATGGAGGAATGTGCCTGTCCAGCAGCATGCCAGAGAATCTGCAGTGGAAAATCTGGAGATTGCCATCCCCAAACTTGAAGTGCTGACAACAGGGCAGAGCTCTGCTAACCTCTGCCCAGCACTGATAGCATCTTCTGGATTCCATGGACAGGAGATGGTGAACCTCCATCCCCAGACACTAGTTGCAGAGACAGGGGATTTGATAGACTTTTCTGCTGAGGAAGAACCATCGGGTGAGCCCCCAGCAGAAGAGTTGGGATTAGGGCCAAACTTCATTGCGCTCTGCTCAGCACTGATGGCATCTTCTGAGTTCCACGGACAGGAGATGGTGAACCTCTATCCACAGACACCAGTTATAGAGGTAGGGGATTTAATAGACTTTTCTGCTGAGGAAGAACAACCTGATGAGCCTCCAGCAGAAGAGCTGCTATTGGGGCCAAACTTCACTGTGCTCTGCCCAGCACCAACAGCAGTATCTGTGGAGTTACAGGGAACTTCCCCAGTTAAAGCACCGGCAACCGGGCAGAGTGCTACCAACCTCTGGCCATCACCGGCAACAACTACAGAGTTCCAGGGAGGTGGGGCAGTCGGCCTCCCTCCCCAACAGTTAGCCGGAGCAGATGGTGTGGGGTTTCCAGCAGAAGGGCTGGCAACAGGGCCAAGTACTGCTGGACTCTGCCCTCAACTAACAGGAGATGGATTTCCTGTGAAGGTGGATGGGACTTCAGTCTCCACCTGTATACTCCAGGGATGCTGGGCAGTCGGTCCAGATCCCCAACAGCATGACTGAGTGAGCCCAGTCCCCCTGTCTTCTCTCCAGCGGCAGAAAGGACTCCAGGGAGAAGGGCCAGTCCAGGCCTCTCCCCAGCGGCAGATATGTTCTCTGAGAGAGGCAGAGGTTGGCTGGGTGAGTAATACTCTGTTTGGAACAATTTGTTTGGGGTACTGTGTGGGTACAGGCAGTAGAGGACTGGAACTACTGACTAACTTCGGAGTCAACCCGTCTGGGGTCTCCTCCTGTGTTAGTCTCCTGCCGAAAGGGGAGAAATGTGACAGACCTAGCCGGGACAGAGGCTGTTGGAGAGGACTGGTTGCGAGCCTCTTGCCTTTTGATTATGGGCCCTGGATTTTCAATGGAACGGTGCTCTTTGTGGGGTGAATTGGAGGTCCGGTCTGAACTGTACTAATCGGACTCAGTCGTGTATATATGTATATATTGTATGTTGTTTGATTCTGTTGGGGACTCCTTGCTGTGGATTTGTGTCCCTGAAGAGGGAGGGGGGATTCCTCCAGCAGCCCCCTGCTGATAAGACTGATTCATTCTGTTGGGACACATCCTGTGAGGAGATGCTGGTGTCATCAACTCCAACTACCTGTGTTTATGTTAATTGAATGAGCTGATGACATTGTCCTCTATACAATGTAGGAGACGGGACGACTCCTATTGGAGCTGCTGCTATTGTGAGAAATGTCCTGTGATAATTAGCTCAGTCTGGGCAATAGGTCATGTCTCAGTCACCTAGGCTGTATAAAGGATTAGTTAATTAGCTCATGTTAATTAGGTTAATTAGGTTACAGTTGTATTGTTAGAGTAATATTTTCTCCTGTATATAAGACTGTATTCTGGTTCTGAATAAAGTGATTTCATGTTAGCAACAAGCAAGTGTCGCCTTGTTTTGTGCTCAGAGAGGTTGGAATATCTGATATCTGTATACAGACTGGGAGGAAGTGGTATATGACGGAAGCACTCAAGCGGAGTGAGGGACGTTCCGTGACAATGTACATCTCCCAAAGCTAAACGGAGGCCTAGGTTGCCCTAATTTTGCTTATTACTATAGGGCTGCGCATATAGCAAGTCTGGCTAAATATCATGCGTATAATGAAACCCCGTTATGGGTATCTATTGAAGCCACAGAATGTGATCCTATTCCAATATCTAACATACTATGGATCTCACCAAAAGATCGCAAAGACCTAAAGAATCCCATTACTAAGCACTTTATATCCATTTGGGAGATTCAAAAAGAATAATTATTTACAATCTTCACATAACCCGATGTTGTAGCTCTATAAAAATCCTGCCTTCTATCCAGCATGGATATTCCCTAATTCCTTTAAAGAATGGGTATCTCGGGACGTACTATGTATGTATAAATTTGTACATACCTCATCATTTATCCCTTTTTCAACCCTCTGTGAAAGATATGGTTTACCGCAATCAGAAATATTTAGATACCTCCAAATTAAAAATTTCTTCACCCCCCTAGCGATTAACACATCCCCATTAACACATCTGACTAGTTTTGAAGAAATTTGTAAGAAAGACCCTCATGTTAGAGGCACAATATCTACCATATAACTCTCATTTGCTGGTCCATTCCAGTAATGACAAAATATCCTATGTTCGGAAATGGGAGGAAGACCTGGAGCGTACATTAGATATTTCAGATTGGAAACAAATATGGTCAACAATTAAAACAGCCTCCCCTAACATATTGGCGATTGAGGCTAATTATAAAGTTTTAACTAGATGGTACCTGGTACCGACTAGAGTAGCAAAATATGTACAAAATTATTTGGCGCAATGTTTTCGAGGATGTTTAGACCTAATCACACATCTTCACATCTGGTGGTCGTATCCATTAGCTCAAACATTTTGGAAGGGAATATTTAACAGCGCAACAAAATTGTTTGGGAAAACCATTCCTTTCGATCCAGCAATGGCCCTTCTCAACTTAAAACCTGAAGTCATAACGCATACCCAATTCAAATTGTTGGTGCAACTCTTCACAGCAGCTAAACAGACTTTAGCAAAATCTTGGAGATCTCTAACATTAAATATAGATGAAGCAAAGCTAAGATGAATTACTATATGACCCATGCCAAGATGATAGCTATAGAATTGGACACGATCCCCGGATTTGAGGCAATATGGCAGCCTTGGATTACATATGCCATGCCAACCCTTGACAATAAGGTACTACTGCTATGGTGACTGTGACAATAAGACATAGGCTTTAAATTACTTCAGCTCTAGTTGTGGTGGTGGCTTTCGGCCTGACCTCGCGGACTCTTTCTCTTAATCTTTCTTTCTCTTCCATTTTTCCTACTATACTTCCTTTCCTTTCTTTTTCTTATACTATACTATTTTATAATTTTGAAGCTCTAATTTATATCTAAATAATAATCTCTATTGTTGTCTAGAAATAAAACAAGGCAAATGTTGTTATAGAACTTACAATTTTTTTTTTTATTCTCTTAACTCTAAATGGACAAAGACTCTAAAGTTCTTTTCTCTCTTCTCTTTATTTTCTTTTGTAATATACTGTCTTGTTCTATTTTAATATAAATGAATTAAATATTATATAAATATTAACGAGCTTCTTCAAATTGAAGGTATGTTCTTTATTCAATGTCAATTATACATAATTTATGTACTCAATAAAATTCTTTTGACAAGGAAATATCAGTTTGTAAATGGATAGAAAACTGGCTAAAAGACAGAATTCAGAGAGTAGTGGTTAATGATTCTTACTCAGTATGGTCTAAGGTTATCAGTGGAGTACCCCAAGGTTCAGTGCCGGGGCCCTTACTTTTTAATATCTTTATAAATGATGTAAGGTCTGGGATTAAAAGTACTATTTCAGTCTTTGCAGTTGACACCAAACTATGCAGTGGAATAACGTCCTTACAAGATGTCCAATTTACAAGCCGACCTCAATGCATTGTCTAATTGGGCAGCTATGTGGCAGATGAGGTCTAATGTTGAGAAATGTAAAGTTATGCACTTGGAGGCTAACAATATGCATGCATCATACATACTAGGGGCAGTACAACTGGGGAAATCTGTAGTGGAGAAGGATCTGGGAGTTTTAGTAGATCGTAATCTCAATAATAACATGCAATGCCAAGCTGCAGTTTCCAAAGCGAGCAAAGTCCTTTCTTGTATTAAGAGAGGTATGGACTCCAGGTTTAGAAAGATATAATTTTTGCCCCTGTACAAATCATTAGTAAGACCTCATCTGCAATATGCAGTTCGGTTTTGGGCACCAGTTCTCAAAAAGGATATCGGGGGAACTGGAGAAACTGCAGAGAAGGGCAACCAAACTGATAAGAGGCATGGAGGAGCTCAACTGAGGAAAGATTAGATTAACTGAATTTATTCACTCTTGAGAAGAGGAGATTAAGGGGAGATATGATCACCATGTATAAATATATAAGATTAGATTAACTGAATTTATTCACTCTTGAGAAGAGGAGATTAAGGGGGGATATGATCACCATGTATAAATATATAAGGTGTCCATATAGTGAACTTGGTGTTGAGTTTTTCACTTTACTGAAAGGTTTGTTCACAGTAAGAGCTGTGAAAATGTGGAATAGACTCCCTCCAGAGATGGTTCTGGACAGCTCAGTAGATTTCTTTAGGAAAGCCCTGTATTCTTTCCTAAATGCACACAATATAACTGGGTACCAACATTTATAGGTAAAGTTGATTCCAGGAAAATCTGATTGCTTCTTGGGGGTCAAGAAGGAATTTTTCCCCCTGCTGTAGCAAATTGGATCATGCTTTGCTGGGGTTTTTTGCCTTCTGGATCAACTGTGGGTATAGGATTGGGTATATGGGATAGTATGATATTATTTTTTTATTTTTTTATTTTTTTATTTTTATGGTTGAACTAGATCGACTTGTGTCTTTTTTCAACCTGACTAACTATGTAACTTTCTCCATAGTCACTTTCTGTTTTATGTCTACAGTAAAATACAAATAATTGTCAGTAAGTGTATTTAAAAAAAATATAATTTCTAGCCACGCCATGTGGTGTCCTTAGCAATACCATATTTTATATGTATATCATAAGTTCCAAAATAATATCATGAAGCATAGATTCTCAAGTTGGAAGGAACTTCTTTGCACAATTTTTACAATAGCATTTTTTGGCACATTATTGATACAACATTAGCAAGACTCATTTAACATTAGGTGCAATATTATTGGACATGCTAGCAGTGTACTATCTTGATCTATAATTTATTCTGGAGTTTTTATGTTGCATACTGGGTCTTGAGTTCTAGTAGGTCAAAAACTGATATTTATTGTTTGCTTTTCTGTTACATGCTGCACCACCAAACACAGGAAAGCAGGGTTTTCTTCTGGCTTATTTATTACCAAAGTGTGTCTTTTCTTAAAGTTTTACTTTAAAATGATGTGTACATCAAGGCTATAGTATAATCAATAATGCTGAGATCAATGCATTAGTAGATGAAGAACAATGCCTATAACAAGCCCATAGCAGATAAAGTAATTATACTTCATCAGATCAGTGCCACAGGAGATACAACAGTGATATCCAGATCAATGCCACAGTTATTAATACATCATTGTTCAGATGAAAGGCATACTTATTATAGGTTTTTTCATTTGCAATACACTGTGTAGTTTTGTTTGGCATCTGAACAGAATGAAAGACAAAGAGAAAGAACATCTGCATAGCAGTGAAAGGTGGCCAAACTTTTGGGTTGATTTACTAAAAGCAAATAGACTGTGCACTTTGCAAAGTGTAGTTGCACTCTGCAAGAGCAGTTGCTCCAGAGCTTAGTAAATGACGGAGAGCTCTGCTGACTTCCATCATCCAATCATGTGCAAGCAAAAAACATTTTTTTCTCATTTTCCTTGCATGTGTCATTTACTAAGCTCTGGAGCAACTGCACTCTGCAAGGTGCAAAGCCTGTTTGCCTTTAGTAAATCAACCCCTTTTTGTCTTTGGAAACTATGGAGGTTTGGGGCATATGGACTAAGTACCCTGGGTTGGCCTTCTAGTCTCTTAGTAGCCACAGTCCAATGGTATACAGAGCTGTGTTCATGTGCATTTCAAGCCCCAAAACTGAAGCCTAAGGGATCATTTACACAAGCAGTGTTGGGCAGTTTGTCTTGTGCCCTATGGTTTTAGTTACCATTAATGCAGCTAGTTGGTGAATTAAAATAAAATATGTTGCATTTTGGCACAGTGCAGCATGCATACCAAGGGGCTGCAACACATTTTTGGTTTTATATAGTGCAAAAAAAAAGTTAAAACTTCTGTTAGATATGTATTTCTATCTTGACTTCATTGGTAAGATTTTTCCTTGATGTTTTAACATTATAACACAACAACATTTGTTACCTCTCTAGCTGCAGCCTCCTTATAAGCCATACATTATACAATTTGCTTGTACAATTTTTGTTTAGATTTACCAAAACCATACAATATGAGGTCAAACCTAAACACTTTAATTTGTATGCAATCAGGCAGGCCCTTGCACTACATAGTTGAAGTTAAATCTAACAGAAAGTGAATAAGAAAATTGTATAATGTATGTCCAGCCTTAGACGGGAAATAAGCATGACTACATTAGTCCAGCATACTTACCAACTGTCCCGGATTTCCCGGAACATTCCTGGGATTTGGACTCTTTTCCCGGGAAATGTCCAGAGAAATCAGTTTTTTCACGAATTTTCGCTGATGCCGCTAGAGGTCCGCTAGAGGTCAGCGGCCGCCATTTTTAAGAAGACCAGGAATGGCTGGGTGGCTAGACGAAGTTCCTGCATCACCGCCCACCCTGTGCCCCGCTCCGCCTCACCCCGCCTACCCCCCGCCCCTCTGATGGTCTGTTATGGAAAGGGGAGGGAGACATTATTTTGTATACCCCCTCCTACTAGGACACCTGAGGTAAGGGGGGGCACCGCTGGGGACACCTGATGTAAGGGGGGGCACTGCTGGGGACACCTGATGTAAGGGGGGCACCGCTGGGGACAACTGATGTAAGGGGGGCTCCGCTGAGGACATCTGATGTAAGGGGGACTCCGCTGGGGACATCTGATGTAAGGGGGGCTCCGCTGGGAACATCTGATGTAAGGGGGGCTCCGCTTGGGACACCTGATGTAAGGGGGGTCCGCTGGTGACACCTGATGTAAGGGGGGTTCCGCTGGTGACACCTGATGTAAGGGGGGCTCCGCTGGTGACACCTGATGTAAGGGGGGCTCCGCTGGGGACATCTGATGTAAGGGGGGCTCCGCTGGTGACACCTGATGCAAGGGGGGCTCCCCTGGTGTAAGGGGGCTCCACTGGGGACATCTTATGTAAGGGGGGCACCACTGGGGACATCTGATGTAAGGGGGGCTCCGCTGGAACATCTGATGTAAGGGGGCTCTGCTGGGGACATCTGATGTAAGGGGGCACCGCTGGGGACATCTGATGTAAGGGGGGCTCCGCTGGAACATCTGATGTAAGGGGGGCTCTGCTGGTGACACCTGATGTAAGGGGGTTCCGCTGGTGACACCTGATGCAAGGGGAGCCCCGCTGGTGACACCTGATGTAAGGGGGGCTCCACTGGGGACATCTGATGTAAGGGGGGGCTCCGCTGGTGACACCTGATGTAAGGGAGCTCCCCTGGTGTAAGGGGGGCTCCGCTGGGGACACCTGATGTAAGGGGGGCACCGCTGGGGACATCTGATGTAAGGTGGGGCTCCGCTGGAACACCTGATTTAAGGGGGGCTCTGCTGGGGACATCTGATGTAAGGGGGCACCACTGGGGACATCTGATGTAAGGGGGGCTCCGCTGGAACATCTGATGTAAGGGGGGCTCCGCTGGGGACATCTGATGTAAGGGGGGCTCCACTGGGGACATCTGATGTAAGGGGGGCTCCGCTGGGGACATCTGATGCAAGGACAGACTCTGCTGGGACACCTGATGCAAGGACGGACTCTTCTGGGGGCACCTGATGCAAGGACGGACAGCTGGTGGCAGGCGACGTGGCAGGTGACAAGCTCAGGGATACCACTGATTCAGCATTATGGTGAGTTGAATGATTTCATTTTATATTACAATGTAATAATAGAAATAATGCACTTCAATCATCCTGACACCATAACAACCATGGTGGCGGGATGATTGAAGTGCTAACTTCAGGTGTTTGGAATATCTTTATCTGCTGGTTGTTAAACTTTCTGGAATACACATATTTCCATTGTTGTGTAGGATCTGGGCCTGCTGTCTCTCCATCCCTCTCCCCCCCTTTCCCTCTCCATCCCTCATTCATCTCAGACTCTAACCACACACCCTTTGAGCCACGCCCACTTGCGACACGCCCACTATTGTGCGCAAACCACACCCACTTTTCGCTGCGGCACGCTTCGCGCACCTCATTTTTATTTTCCCCTGTACCACGCCTACAAAAGCATGCCCCGCCCCCTAATTATAATAAGACTCCGCCTACATCCAAAAAAGTGTCCCTAAAAAATGTTTTTCAATGCTGGCAACTGTGAGCAGGGAGTTGACACAGAAAGCAATAACACAAAGACAAAAAACCTACCTGTTCATTATGGCTAAAATAGGTCTGTGTAACACACATTGTCTGGCCAAAATGTAAGAAGAATATGAAATTGTACATTTACAGACTGAAATACATTTTTACTCCAAATTCAATAGAGTTAGTACCTGAACTATGTTACTAGCTATGAGCCTAATACCTGAGTTCAGAATAAGGAGAAGTTCCCAAACTTAATAAAAGTTTGGGTGCCGAATCCAAACCCCATTAAAGTCAATGGGAGATGAATCTTAGAAATTAGTGATGGCCATTTTCTAGGCTAATAGACATAGGATTGTCAAAAAAATGGCATGGGGAACTGGATACTGCCCTAGGGAAGGAACATTTCAAAAAAATTCATTTGCATGCTTAAAGTGAAACATTAAAATGCCAAATCCCTTTAAATAACAGATCTGGGGGTGCCCAGCCTGAGAAGTGGTACATCTATATATACAACCTAATACAGCTAAACTGAGCAAAACTGACATTTAGAAAGAAGAAAAATTCTGTTTAAATTGCGGGTAATGACCGCTCTCATCCTCTTCCTTTTGTTTGTAAACAAAGTGGCCGGGGATTCCCTTCTATACCCTTGTCCTAGATGAGGGTCTGGTATGGATGTTGTATGTAACAAAAAAACCTCAGCCCAATCAGTGCTGTGCTCAAAAAGATATATATTCTTTTTTATGTTTTAACTATTTCTACTGATTTCCACACTATATAATCACATACCATTAAACATATATTACACTGAGACAGTGCTGCGCATTAGTAAACTGAAACTTATCTCACTAGGACAGAAAATGAACCATCACACAATAATACCCCCCAAAATATATACATCAAATTAAATGTCCATTTTTCTATATACAGGGGGTCCCCCACTTACAAATATCCGACTTACAAACGACTCCTACTTACAAACAGGAAGTGAGAGGAAATCTACCACTAGGAAGGGAAATTCACTCCTGTAAGAGTTAATATGGGTAAAAGGTGTCTCCACTGATGCTTTATCACCTATCCTTATTTCCCTATTAACCCCAAATTTTCAAAATCCAATTGTCATTGGGACAGAAAGTGAGGTGAAATCTTCTGAACAGGGGCACAGACAGCAAAACAAATGTTACAGGGGTGATAACCCTTCCCTATGCTATCTACAAAACTTAAAAATAGATTTTTTGGCTGGAGCTACACTTAAAAAATTTACATGTTCCGACTTACAAACAGATTCAACTTAAGAACAAACCTACAGTCCCTATCTTGTTTGTAACCCGGGGACCCCTTGTATATACATTTATTGTGCTGTGATGGATGTTTCAATAATTTTTATTGAAGATTTAAATGAAAGAGTGAACAGACATTGTCAAAAATCACATTCTGATTACATACAGTTGAGAGAATTACATATCAATATTCATTCGTCAATTGTGGTGAGAATAATAGAACTATAACAGTTGTTGAAGGTAAGATAAAGTGTGTGAATTATTAACCCCATGTACCCCTTATGGGTTCATGCTGTAGCATGGGTGGTTGTGGTACCTTCATTCCCATGGTGTAAAGACATTTTAAACAGTAATCATTTAACAACTTAGAATATCATTAACTATTCGTACGAAAGGATGGTATTAATTCAGAAGTGTAGGTTTTATAACTTCAAGTGTAGGAATGTGTTGGAACGTATCTTGTCTAGAGTACTTATCGAACTTGAGTATAATTATGAGAGCTATTCGTACTCGTAAGGAAATGTATGTAACGTGTAGTAGAGAGAGTAGTAAGTAAGGTAGTTGGGGATAAATAATAGAAAGAAGAAAAGGGGGGATGGGTGAGGGGAGGGGGCAGGAAGAGTAGTGGATGATGGTAGAGAGCATTGTCATATATTGAGTGAAGAGAACAATGTGGGTCGAGTATGTGTAAGTAGTATCAGAAAATTATCAGGTAAGTTTTTGTGCGTACCAATTTGACCAGGGGTACCATAGTTTGTGAATTTTTCCATACGAGGGTTTTCCCTTTGAAATAATTAATTCGTAAGCGAAGTGGGAGTGAACTAGTGTTATGACTTCTGTTAATGTTGGGGATAAGTTTGTTTTCCATCTTCTAGTTATGAGTAACCTAGTGGCTAGAAGTATGTGTGTGATTACAAGTCTAAAAGGTGGTGGCAATAGTTCAGTGTTCAAGTTCAGTATGGCCAGTTGTGGTGTGAGTTTGATGGGAAGGTGACAGATGTCTTGTATAATGTATTCCACCTCTTGCCAGAGGGTTTTTAATACTGGACATGACCATAGAATGTGAGATAAGGTACCTATGTGGTCACATTCTCTCCAACATTTGGATGAGGATTGTAGATGAAATTTGGCCATTCTCTGTGGCGTTAGGTACCATCGTAGGTGTATCTTATGCATTAATTCCCATAGAGAGGTGCAGCTAGTGGATTTATATGTGGATTGAATTGCCTTTTGCCATTGTTGTTCTGAGCACTGTAGATGCAATTCTTTTTCCCAGTCTGTGTATGGTTTAGATTTTAGGAATACTGTTTTTTCCTGCAGGATAGAGTATATTAGTGAGGTGCCTTTGGTAGGTGTGTTATTGGAGAAGTAGTAGTTCCACATTTTGAGTGGTATTTCTCCTTCTAATCGTGGGTGAGCCGATAGGCATTGTTGAATTCTGGTACAATTAAAGAAGTCTGTGGGGGGTGCTTGGTATTGTGATTGTAATTGGGTAAAGGGTTTATGTACTATCTTAGCCCTGAGGTCTGTGGTAAGAGGATTTTGGTCTGTTATCCATTTGGGAATAGTCAAATCAGGTGACAGTAATTGCAGGGTTTGGATAGGTATTGGAATGCTTTTGGTTGGTAATTGGGACCATTTTGCGGAGTGTAGTATTGTCCAAGCCCTAACCGAAGCTTGTATGGTTGGTGAATATAATCGAAGATTTGGGCGTTTGGTTGTGGTGCTGAATAACCAGTATTTAAGGTTGGGCCCTGGAGTCATGTTGTTTTCAATGTTTCCCCATAATGTAGTAGTGTGCGTGCTTACCCATTCCTTCATTTGAGATAGAACGGTAGCTAGATAATAATCTTTAATATCTACGTATCCCAGGCCACCCGCCAGTTTATGTTTAGTAGTTTTGAGATGACTACATCTAGGCTTCTTACTTTGCCAAATGTAATGGTGTAAAATTGATTGTAGAGATTTGATGTATGTGTTGGTAAGTGGAATAGGAAGAGTGCGGAATGTGTAGAGCAATCTAGGGAGTATGAGCATTTTAAAGGCTGCAAGCCTACCAGTCCAAGAAAATTCAAATTTTGAAAGTTTGGAGGTTTCTTTAATAAGCATCTGTTTCATTTCAGTGTAGTTGTTGGTAAAGAGGTTTCTGGTGCATTTGGTGAGTGTGATTCCTAGATATGATATACCTGTATCTGCCCATGGATATGTATAGAAGTTTCGTAGAAGGTTGCTGGTTATGGCATCTAGACCTAGGTCCAGAATATATATTATTTTCATTTACCTTATAGTAAGAAATGGTACTAAATTTTTGTAGTACAGATTGTATCGAAGCCAGGGAGGATATAGGGTTGGTTACCATTATGATGACGTCGTCAGCAAACAGGTTGATCTTGTGTTCTAATTTACCAATTTTGAATCCTGTGATGGATTTGTTTATTCTAATATGTTCAGCCAGTGGTTCCATCATTAAGTTGAAGATTATGGGTGATAAGGGGCAGCCCTGACGAGTGCCATTAGAAATTGGAAATGGTTTAGATAGCATCTCAGAGGTATAAACCTGGGCTGAAGGTTTTGAGTATAAGGCCATTATAGCGGAAAGAATGGGACCTTGGAGGCCGAATTTAAGGAGTGTAGCTTGGAGATAGATCCAATTGACTCTATCAAACGCCTTCTCTGCATCCAGTGATAGAAGCAGAGAAGGCGTTCGCTCAGATTCCGCATGGTGGATTATATTAATGATTCTACGGGTTGCATCAAACGATTGCCTACCTTTTGTGAACCCGGATTGGTCAGGGTGGATTAGTGAGGGCATAATATTTACTAACCTGTTTGCTATGAGTTTTGCATAAATTTTTGTGCCAATGTTTAGTAGCGATATGGGTCTAAAGTTTTGCGGTGAGGTAGGGTCCTTGCCTGGCTTCGGCAATGTAATGATTAAGGCATTTAACATTTCTTGTGGGAGAGAAGAGGAGGAGGCAGCGTCGTTACACATTTGGGCCAAAAAAGGGGCTAGAATTGTACGGAATTCTTTATAATACTCTCCAGTGAGACCGTCTGGTCCTGGGGATTTGTTGGATGGTAGGGCTGTGATGGTTTCTAACACTTCTATTGGGGAGAATGGAGCATTAAGTATTGTTAGTTGCTCTGAGGATACTTTGGGGAGATTAATTTCCGTCAAGAAGTTTTCTATATCTTTTGAGCAAGGTTGACTAATAGTGGAGTCATTTTTTAGATTATAGAGTGTTTCGTAATAATGGCTAAAAGCTTCTGCTATGGCTTGGGGGTCTATCACTTTTTGTCCCGTGGAGGGATGGTAGAGGTGAGATATCTTGCTTTTAATATGATGACCTTTGATTCTGACTGCCATGGCTTTCCCTGCCTTATTCCCAGTGGAGTAGTGGTTAGCCTTAAATCTTTTCTGGGTTTTTTCATATGTTTCTAGTAGTAAGTTTCTTAATTCTTGTCTAAGAAGTACAAGTTTTTCCCTAAGGGCAGGATCAGGGCTGATTTGGTTTTGGGTCTCTGCTGTTTTAATTTGGGAGGTGATGGTGTTAAGACGCTGTGATCTCCTCCTCTTCTCTCTAGCCCCTATTTGAATAAGAATCCCTCGGATGACCGCTTTATGAGCGTTCCATAAAATAGTGTTGCTTGATGTTGATCCTTGATTCAGCTCAAAGAATTCTTCTAGGTGTTTACGGATAGTAGCTGAGTGTTCGGGTGATTGAATAATTGAAGCGTTGGCTCTCCATAGCTTCGTACGTGAGGAAGTAGGTAATGACTCAAGGGTTATAGACACTGGTGCGTGGTCAGACCACGTTATCGTATCTAAAGATGATTCAGAAATTTTTGGCAGGGTCCACTTGTCGACTAGGAAGTAGTCGATTCTGGTGTACGAGTTGTGTCGATGGGAAAAGAAGGAGTAGTCTCTCTCAGTGGGGTGGTGGCATCTCCATACATCATATAGGTCATTGTTTCGTAGGAACTGTCCCATAGGTGAAGTAATTCTAGTTTTACGAGAAGAGGCATCTAGGGTATTGTCCGGAACTATGTTGAAATCACTGCAGATTATGAGGTTTCCTTGGCGAAATTTGGTGATTTTGGGCATCAACTTAGAGAGGAATCTAATTTGATTAGTGTTGGGCGCATACACTGTTACAATAGTGTATCTAGCATTGTCCAAGGTACAATCTAGGGCCAGATATCCGCCATCATCATCAACTAAGCTGTTATGGAGCGTAAAGTTGATTGTGTGTTTGAATGCAATTAGAACTCCGTTTTTCTTAGTGGGGCCTGGAGCATGGTAGATATTGGGGAAGGATTTGTTATTGCAATGTGGCATTGCAGATTTTTTAAAGTGTGTTTCTTGTACACATATGATGTCACAGGAAGATTTTTGGGCTGTCTTCCATAAGGAAGCTCTTTTAACCGGATGGTTTAGTCCTTTGGCATTTAGCGAGAGGAATTTGGGCATCTTGGTGGGTGGTGTAGGGTAGAATATATGGTAAGTTTTACTCACAATTAGTAGTTGGGTTCTTTTATGTAGAAAGATCTGGAGGTCGTGGTATTCGTGTCCTTTTTTTTTTTTTCTTCCGTGCGCTCTCAGGAGAGAAGAGATGTTGGTTAGAGGAAACTTTAGGGTGAGGAGAAAATAAAGTGAGTTAGGAAAAAAAAAGGGTAAACAAAACGTAAGAACTGACAGCAGTTAATTAAAACTGGTACTGCTGTGTTGTTGTGGGGTGTAAGTTCGTGGAGCAAGTTGCAACGAGCAAGGCATCCGACCGGAGATGTGGTAAAGTGGGTCATGGGCGATCCCACTATTCAGGTATAGGTTAGTGCTTACCGGAGTGACGGTTATCATTGGAATGCGGAGAGTTTCCTCTGCGGTTTAGTTGAGCTGAGTTAGGTGGGTCCGGAATAATTCCCCATATGTGGAGTAATTTGAGGCCTTCCTCCACTGTGGAGATGTTATGTTTGGTCCCATTCTTGGTGACTATGATCTTGGTAGGGAAGCCCCATTGATAGGGGATCTTGTGATTATTGAGTGGTTTGGTAATAGTATTCAGTTGTCTCCGTAACTGGCGGGTGTGCTGTGAGAGGTCAGCGTATAGTTGTAGATTAGTATACGGGGCAGGTAGCTGTTCCAGGTGTCTGGATTTGAACAGAAGTTGGTCTTTAGCGTGAAAAAAGTGAATTCTCATCAGGGTATCACATGGGACTTCGGCTGGGAGATGTGGGGGTTTAGGGAGGCGATGGATGCGATCGATTATGGTTTCCATGGGGGTGAGATCAGGCAGGAGTGTGGAGATTAATTTTCTCGCATATGCGTTTAAATCATGCGGTAGTATAGATTCAGGGACCCCTCTGATCTTTACATTGTTACGGCGGGACCTGTCCTCGAGGTCCGCCATTTTGGCCCTCATCCATTGCTGTTCGTCTCGTGTATGATCATGGGCGTCTACTAGATCATTGACCGTTTCGGTCATGTCTCCCATCTGCTTCTCTACTATGTGTATTTTCTGTCCCATATGATTCATTTGTGAGGAGAATCTGGAGAACATATTGGAAATATCATTGTGAAGGGAGGTCTAAAGGGATATGAGCATCTCCTTCATTGTTGTATCTAGTACAGGCTGGTTTGTGGTAGGGAAGGCTGCTATGGGGGATGGATGAGCTGGGGCTGTGTCAGACTCAGGGCTCACCTCAGATGTTGCAGATTCTTCATCCAAGCGCATCCGCGCTTTTGCAGGGCTGTTACCGGCCGATGAAGCAGGGGATAATTGTGAGGCATCAGGTGAGTGAGGATGTGGGGTTATTTGCAGTTCATCCTCATCAGGAAGATCTGTGTAGGCCGCCGAATTCCTGCATTCAGGGCCGCGGGCGCCATCTTGGATTTTCGGCTGTGTGTAGTAATCTGTCAGCTTCTTAGGCTGACGGTATTCTTTCCGTTTGCGGTTCATCTCGGATGATGTAAGGGAGGAATCCAATGTTCTGATGCTCTGAGCAGTTGCTGGAGTATACCAGAATAGCTGGGATGTCGATTTATAATCCGGTCGGTGCAGGAGCTGTGTCACTACACGTCCATCTTGCTCGGCAGTTGGCCACGCCCCCCCGGCTGTGATGGATGTTATTGAGGGGTTTTCTTATGCAAATGAAAAAGAATATTGCATGGGGTTCCCCCTAAAAAATACATGTCCAACCTTTATACTTCACAAAGGTCTGATATGAATGCTATGGGCAACCCCACACAAAAAAGCAAAATCCCAAAATCCACCAGACCCACCAGACCCTGAGCATTTGTCTCTTTCCTGAATCATACCAGCCCACATGCCCTCAATATGTGGAATATACTTTGTCAGGTGGAACACCCTTGCAAAGCAACTTTCCCCATGTTAATGAGGACAAAGGCCTCTTCCCCACAACCCTGGCCCAGTGGTTGTGGGGATTATTGGGTGGAGGTCTTATCAGAATATGGAGGCACCCTTTAAAAATAAGGCTACCCCATACATGAATGAGTAAGGCATATATAGTACCCTAGTAACATAGTAACCAGCAGTGATTCTTTCTTTGGCAGGTCAGAGGGTATTGTTCATTGTAATTGATAAGGCTATGCATCGCTAGATGAAGTGAATGGTAATGGATTTACATTGTGGGCCATTTTTTGTAAATAAGCAATTGTCTGTGTTAGTGTGTTTATTTACTTTTCAAGTTTCAATTTTGTACTCATATACATATTTGGAGAGATATCTGGGTGCCAAATATTGTCCCCCAAAAAGACCCCCACAACCATCAAGACCTTGTCCTCATCAACATAGGGACAAGGTGCTTTGCCAGGCCAAGTTGAGGGCAGGTATGTTGCAGGAGAGCCTTCCCTCACCTCCTTTCCTGGCTTGCCAGGCTACATGCTGACATCACAGTCTGGTGTGGTTTGGGGGACCTCATGCTTTTTCATTTAATTTTTTGCTTGGGCTCCCCCTTAAAATCCTGGAGGGATGATCTAAATGGTCTAGTATAGAATTTGGGGTGGGTCCCTATGCCTTTTTTAGGGCTTTTTTTTACGTTTTTTTGTTATATTCCCCCTGAAAATCTATACTACACTATTTTTTACACTGTCTGTACCCCTTTGTCTACATTGATCTGTCAGTCTGTAATTCCCAGTTGAAAGCTGAATGAGTCAGGTGGGCATAAGTCGTGGTTGTTAGGACTGTTACTGTTCAAATCACCTAATTAAAACAGTGCAAAATAATTTGTGAAAAAAGGTCAATAAAATAAACAATATTATTCAATCCACGTAATACTTCAACCAAAATGTCCCAACCAACTGGAGAAAACTCTCACCATAGTTATGTCCTTTAGATTAGTGAAAGGATATAGCACCTAATTGGGCAATGTTGCCTTAATTCTCCTGTTACCTTTGGTTGTATAACTTGCAAACTAATTAAGTGCTATATCCTTTCCGTAATAGAATGGATATAACTAAGCTGAGGTGTCAGGGAATTCCTGTGAGACAGCTGGCTAATAGAAATGCACATGTGTACATGAATCTCTGCAGAAAGGCAATCAGGAATGTGCATGCATGCAGGAATGCACACGGAAATGCACACACGGACAAGCACACAGTACATGTTGGTGCCAGACCGACTATTTAAGGATGCTTCTGCCTGTTCTCAAATGCTGACTGGTCTTCAGCTTTTCCCTGTGTCCTGTGTACTTCCATTGTGGTCCCTTGGTTGCTGAACCAGGTTACTCCCGACCTGATCTCGGATCGTGCTTTTGTCTTGTTGCTAGTTCCTGACTTGGCTTGTTCTTGACTCGGGTTCTTCCTGACTTCAGCTTTGCTCTTGATTTGGTACCTCGCTGCCCACCTGTTGATGACCCTGGCTAATCCTGTGACCACACTTATGTCTCTGATCCTGGCTTCCTGACCCATTTGCGTGTCTGCCTAGCTGTCTGCTGTTGCAGCTGCACCCTGCTGAGTGTTCCTGCTGAAAACCTGCTGAGAGCTCTGGCCAGCCACGTGTCCCGGCCCTGCAGTGCAAATGGAGTGCTTCCTTAACCTTGGCTTGACTACTGTGCACGGCTACTGCTCCTGACCTGATGGTTCTCCTGTTTCCTTGGAACCTCATCTCCTGCTGCAAGTCCCTCAATCTATATCTGCAGGCTCTCATGTTCCATCTGTCCCTTGGTGCCCTCTGTTTCACTTCCAGTGGGGCCTGGGCTGGAGATACAAGAGAGGTTGACCTTGTCATTTCAGTCTCGGGTACGTGACATGAGGGTGTTCTCCAGCTTTTAGGACACATTTTATAATGGAAGCACATTTTATATTGGAGGATCACAAGGGTTTTTAAAGAACTTTTTCTCACTATTTCTCACTATTTTTGGTTAATGTTTATGTTTTATTTTACAATAATATAGGAGATTATAGTACAGCAGTTTCTATTTTTCTGATTTGTTTGTTGGCTTGAAAAAGAGCAATATGCTAAAAATGTTGCTAAATAGTTATTATATTTTCATCACACATTGAGGATATTTCCAATACTGATGCAAAGACTTATGCCCCGTACACACGGTCAGATTTTCCGATGGAAAATGTCCGATCGGAGCGTGTTGTCGGAAATTCCGACCATGTGTGGGCTCCATCGGACATTTTCCATCGGATTTTCCGACACACAAAGTTTGAGAGCAGGCTATAAAATTTTCCGACAACAAAATCCGTTGTCGGAAATTCCGATCGTGTGTACACAAATCCGACGGACAAAGTGCCACGCATGCTCAGAATAAATAAAGAGATGAAAGCTATTGGCCACTGCCCCGTTTATAGTCCCGACGTACGTGTTTTATGTCACCGCGTTCAGAACGATCGGATTTTCCGACAACTTTGTGTGACCGTGTGTATGCAAGACAAGTTTGAGCCAACATCCGTCGGAAAAAATTCTAGGATTTTGTTGTCGGAATGTCCGAACAAAGTCCGACCGTGTGTACGGGGCATTACAAATGCTGCCGCAATGTAAATCTCTCTGTCTGTCTGTCTGCCTGTCTGTCTGTCTGTCTGTCTCTCTCTCTCTATTGGGGAGGATCAATGTTGAGCACCAAAAGCCAGGACTATTTTGTTTTTTTAGTTTTTTCTTTTTCTTCTACACATCTTTGCATTAATTTATAAATAACTGTCTAGGGGAATCTAAGCATTCTCAGCAACCCAGAGTATCAACATTCAATCAAATCACCTAGATTTTTTTTTTTTTTTCAGGAGATCAGCAAAGTCATCTGACAGGTTTATCTAATGCTACACTTTCTTTAAAGTTTCAGCAAATTTTTTTTTTTTTTGTTTGTTTTTTATTTTTTTATTATTTCAATCTGAACAAGTAGTTAGGTCAACTACACAAAGTATCATTTGACAAATATTTTTTTCTTAATTTGGAACCGAGCACAATTATGGGGTACCTAACATAACTTGACACACTATTGTAAAATGTTTAAAATAATGACTGTTACAAAATTAGCAAACTTGTAAGGGTGATTAAACAGATTAGTTACTTTGGGGTTGATTTATAAAAACTGGAAAATCTGGTGCATCTCTGCATCAAAACCAATCAGCTTTAAGGTTCTTTTGTCAAAGCTTAAATGAACAAGCTGAAGTTAGAAGCTGATTGGCTACCATGCACAGCTGCACCAGATATTGCACTATCCAGTTTTAGTTAATTAACCTATTTGTATAAATGAGTAATTGACTCAGAAAAATATTGTATATCTAGAGTTATGTTTTGAGGTCAATGATTGTCTTGTTTCAAATGTTGCTTTGTGCAAAAAATGATACAGTGCCTGTGGCACCTTGCTAACTTACAAGATCCACAGGAAGAGTAACTCGCCAAAAAGGCTCAGATGTAGAATACATTGTGAATTTTTTATCTCAACATAATGCTATTTTCTGGCCTTTTTTATATGATAAAAATGTTCTAAAACATCTACATAGATGTGACATAAACTAGCTCTAAAGTACTGAGAGGAAAGGAGTGTCTAACTAAGGGCTAAGAGCTAGGGCTGGTATAACTACAACAAAACAGGAGGACACAGTTTTCTGAGGCAGCACAGTGACTCGGAAACTTTGAAGACAGATAGAGCCAGGTATAAGCCAGAAGGACAGAGAGGGCATCTACATGTGTCTGTTAGAATAGGTTTCTTAAAACCAACTGCCATTTTTTTCCTGTGGAGATCTAATTATTTTTTAAGTGTTTTTAATGACAAATATACTTTCACATAAGGTACTCTTATCCTGCCTGCCTAGCCACTCTGAAAAAAAAGCTTTCCACTCTCTCATGCTCCAGATGCAAATTTACCTGAATCTGACAAGGACAATCATTATAGGATCGTATTGGACCATCTCCATCCTTGAGAGATATACTCAAAGTAGTCTATAAGGGCCACTAGAATAATGTCATTTATCTGAAAGTATGCTTATTCTTTCTATTATCTGTACATTGTGCATATTCTTTAACAAACAGACTAAAAAATGTTGCCTTGTTGTTCTTGCATAAGGTTACTTGGAATTATATTTGCATTTGCCCTCAAGAAAAAAAGAAAACCACATTCATGTTTTAATTATAGCGTTATTTCAGTACAAAATCACCTGGATGTTAGATAAACTGCTCTTCAACATAAACATTTCTCTTTGTTATTATGTTTAATCAAAGCATTCTGTGTGCAGCTTATTCAGACATGAGAAAGCTCCTTTAGAAAAAGAAAAACATCTTTGCAAAGGGAGGCAGAGTGATACATGCAGCAGGAGCACTGTATCTGTGTGACCTTTCTCCCATCTGGAAGCAGTAATAGTAGCATTAACTTAGTTTATTGCTGCAAAAATATATAATGATGCCATAAAATCATGGTAATACTGTACATTCTATGCAGCATTTTACTTTCAGCACAATTATAGCTATATATAGCAACTTGAAGAGTGACATCAACAAAGTCTATTTTTGATTAAAAGAAAACAACATTCATTTGTGCTTGGAAGGTTATTTAACTACTGCTATTCATTTGTTTTCAGTTTGTCATTTCTCAGAATATAATGGCACAATATAAATAAAGGACTTCAGAATATGTCAATGCAGGATAGAGTATATTAATAATATTATTAATATAATATTAATAATATTTAGGAGTGTCATGACTCACAGGGAGGAAATGTTCAGATACAGGGCAGAGGTTACTAATTTAAGCAAGCAAGGGAGTCCTAAACTGTGAGATAAAGCCCAAGACCAGACAAAACGGTTTTATTTTGTTTTATATATTGTTGTTTTATTTTTATTTTTATTTTTTTACTTTTTTGGACACTGTTATGTTTTTGTGTTGTTATTGGGGACAAGGTAAATTTTTCTAATAGGGGCATACAAAAAACAAAACAAAAACAGTTTTATAAGTTCATGGAATAAAAAAAAAAAAAAAAAGTTGTATTGCTGTCTGTGCCTCCCACTCTCAGAGACAACATGTTTCCATTTTGAATGGTTATCTCCCCACTCAAGTCACATATATAAATGAAAAGTAATAAAATGTACATTTTCCCCACTTCAAAACTAAAAAAAGCGTGAGAGTGAGTTACACATGAAGTGAGGTTAATAAGTAAAAAAAATTGTCAAGAATCAACAGAAAATGTCAAGGACTGTGGCATAAGACAACAAACCAAATAAGAATTAAAGTAATGCCCATTTCGCCAAAGTACCAAATGCCAGGTCAGCAGCAGAAATAAGAGAACCAACAACAGAACATAAAAAGCCAAGAGACAAAAACAATACCAGGATACATATACTAGCAACAGTACACAACACAATGCTGAAGTATTTGTTGATAGGGTTGGCTGGTCAAAATACTCTGTGGATTGGGTTCAGGTGTAGGCAGTGTAATGATATCCCTGATCAGCAGGGGCCAGCAATTGCAATATTTTTAATGTAATGTATACCATACAACCATACAGTGCAAGGCCATCAAGAAACCAAAATAACAGTCATGATAAGTGCTTGTGTATATGGATGTTGGGTCTTTCAGCTAAACACAGATTTTCACATTCAAATCCAGTGCAACTCATATCAATGCTTTTGAATGCAATATGCTGCATTTGACCTGCTTTGCCCCCAAGGCATCTTCAATAGGACATAGTGCATACAGAGAAATGCAAAGCAAGT
Source organism: Aquarana catesbeiana (assembly GCF_042186555.1). Lineage (NCBI taxonomy): Eukaryota > Metazoa > Chordata > Amphibia > Anura > Ranidae > Aquarana > Aquarana catesbeiana. The sequence goes on along the minus strand of NC_133325.1, from coordinate 247,492,501 downwards.
CAAACACAGCTTCAGAACTGTCCCCTGCACTGTATTTCTGAGGTGAATGGAAATCTTCTGACCTTTGTTTGATGTGTGTCCCAAATGTAGGTAATTAATACTTGTGTACACAAGCCCCAAAGGTGAATCACCAAATTATCTTTCCCTCTATTAGGAAAAAAGCCTGACTCTCCAAATCACTGTTGATGTAGCAGCTGGAACACATTGATCACCAAGAAATTGAAATGTAGGAGGTATAAAACAGATATTAATGATACCGGGTTTTGCAGTATGATGGTGGAGTTGTTTACTAAATTCAGTGGTAGCTGGGCAACTTGAATCTTTATCAGTTTCACAGGTGGTCAAGCATCTTGAATTTCTGCCCCAGGCAGTTAGATAGCTCCTTCAGGCAACTGAACAGTATAGATCTTTGGTAGGTCTAAAGGCAGTTGGGTAGAGCAGATTTCTAGTAGGTTGGTAGTTTCACAGGGAGCTAAGTAGCATGGATCTGGAGGTTCCACAGGGAGTTAAGAATTACACAATTTTGTCATCAAAGCCTATATGAACTTCACCTATAAATATGAGCTAAAATACTCATTGTGTTTTTTTGTTTTTTTTACACACACGAAAATAGTCAGTGCCTTATCATGCAGAGATGCGTGCTTCAATAAGTATTTACCCCTAGAAAAGCTATATGTGTCTCGATTCTTATGCAGCCACTAGAGATGGGCCGAACACCCCTCGGTTCAGTTTGTGCCAGAACTCTCGAACATATCAAGAGTTCGAAAACCGAACGACGAACCCCATTGAAGTCTATAGGACCCAAACAGAAAAAATCAAAAGTCCCCATTTTGAAGGCTTATATGCAAGTTATTGGCCATAAAAAGGGTATGGGGGGGGGCAGGTACTACCCAGAAGGACATGCATTAAAGTAACATTTTTTTTTAAAGAGCAGTGATTTTAATGATGCTTAAAGTGAAACAATAAAAAATAAAAAATTCCTTTAAATATAGTGCCTGGGGGTCCCCTTAGTCTGCCTGTAAAGTGGCACATCTGTGCCGTGTATAGAACCTGCTGCAGCAAAACTGACATTTATAAAGAAAAAAAAATGACATTTAAATTGATTTTCCCTGCAAGCTTTCTTTATTTAGTAAACAATGGCTTTGGAAGCCAGTCTGTATGATAAGGGAACAATTTAGTGCATTCAAAACAAGATTAGAGAATTTTTGGATAAATTCCGGTGTCTCTTTAGCAGACTTTGGATGGAAATAACAATTTTTTGCACCACAGTGTGCAAGCCTTAGGTAAAGAAGCCACATTATAGTACACTCAGGCCAAGATTAACTATTTTTTTTAGATAAAATCTGGTGTCTCCTTCACACACTTTAGATAGAAGTAACAGGTGTGGAAAAATTGGTCTTTGAGTGTTGGTGGTGCCTTCACCCGTAATCTTCTAGAGGTACTCTTGATCATAGCAAGAATTGGGCTTGCTGTAAAACATTTAAATTTGATGCCCCTGTCAAACTGTTGTGAAAAAAATGGTCTTTGGGTGTTGGTGGTGCCTTAAGAGCATAACCCTAATGAGGTACTCTTGATGAAAGCAAGGATTAGCCTTACTGTAAAAAATTGATTTGACGCCCCTGAAAAATTGGTGTTTGTTAATTGTGCCCATGAAACCTATACCAAAAAAATACTTCTGGAAAGAGAAAAATATCCTGGCCGGCCACACACCATAGAAGACATCTTTATTGATATGAAGAAATAAAATCCAAATGCAGTCACCTCATGTACAGGGAGGAACAGGAAAGATAGCTAACATGTTTCACGCCCCATCATGGTGCTTATTCATAGCTGAATGATTAAAGTTTGATCATGGGTATATATAGGGACTTCAGGTTTTGATAGCCAATCCAGAGATGGTCTCAAATAGAGACCTGCCCACATAATCAAACTCTAGACCGACACCCAAGAGATAGGAGACACCTGGGATGTGAAGTTGAATTTTAAATCAAAATTTGAAGACAAGATAACATGACAATGTAATAATGCCTATAAAGGTCCACCAAACTAAAAAAGTTTACTAAGTGAACCAATGCGCATATATATATATGTATATACATGCGCTAGACACATGATTATTTTTACTATTCGCATTATTCAACTTCTCCCATTGTGTACATCCATAACCTTGGGATGAAGACCATGATAAATACTAAAACAATATTAAACAATAGTACAGTACAAAGTAACAACACTAATTTTCAAATCATAAATGCTAAATAATCTCAAAAGAAAACTTGTGTATAAATGATGATAAACAAAATTCGTAAAAATGTAAAACATGCTGAAAACATACAAAATCGCAAAATCGCAAAATAACATATACAAGAAATTCATGTGAAAATACCAATAATCCTATTCCCAGCACTATCAATAATGTCTTGGTAACTGCATATGTATACATATATACACATCATCCTGAAATATATAAACCTAATTACATTTGAAAATTGTGTAAATAAAACCTTGATTTTCATTTAAAAATGATTATGTATAAATCATTATTCCCACATAAATCCATGCACTCAAGAAGAACGCAAACCCCATTCAACGATGTCTGGAATCCATTCATATTGGATACATAAACAAAAAATATATCTCAAATTTGCAACAAACGGCCAAGAAAAAAAAGAGAAGAAAAAGACAAAAAATCATCATCCAATGGAGAAGCATTTAAATGGTGTATGGAAAAGGTGGGAAAATAGAGAGGGACCCTAAAGGAGTTAAGTTAACATCTTTTTAATAGACTAGCTATATGTGCTAAATAACGTAAACTTCAGATGGTGGTCCAAAATGTATAGAGATCTATAAATATTACCTGGATGGCTATGCAAGGAACAGTAAACAAAGAGCAATGATCTCGTTGTACCTGTAACTGCTATGGGAAAGGTGGTCACGCTACTGATTTTCTCAGTTGAATCTCAAAGAACCCTAGAAAATCAACAGATATTGTGTGGATAGATGTGTAGGAGACATAGTCTCTCTATACTTGGTGCAATAACATGATTAAGATGATAATTTTGTTACAAAAGCTATAATTTAAACTTCCAGGCTCTAAGTAGATCACAAACAGCAATGGATCACCGAATATATATAAAATCGCAAAAAAATCACAAAATAAATTTAGGGTAAGGTATCACGATAGACACACATGTATGTGAGATATTGTGGGAGTCAATGTGACCTAAATCAATCAATATGTTATTTGGATTCAATTGGGTAAACACATGGGGATAACACGGTGCATATCTATTGATAAAAGTGGGACACGTCCCATTCAAAATTGAGGCCGGTGGGACGTCTAGTATTTAGATTAAAAATCCACCGAACCTCTTGTTTGCATAATATGCCAAATTTGTCCACACCTCTAGGAGGTTTAACAATTTTTTCAATGCCTTGAATGGTCAGGCTGGAAGTATCCTTGAAATGAATATCAACCCAATGGCGAGCAATGTTAGTGGTATGTTCCTTCTCTATGTCATAGAGGTGATCGTAAAGACGATCCCTCAGTCTGCGAATGGTCCTGCCAACATATTGAATAGAGCAAATGGTACATGTGATGACATAAACTATGTAACCCGTGTTGCAATTGATGAAGGACTGTATTTTATATGATTTGCCTGTTGAAGTAGATGTGACAGTGTCACCCCCTTTTATGAAGGGACAATATGTGCAAGACCGACCACCGCATCTGTATGTTCCCTTAAACTGCAGCCAATGAGCAGTTTGTTTTTTGCTAATGTAAAGGCTAGGGGACAAAAGTCCACCTAAAGAAGGTGCTTTCCTTGATACCGTACGTATGCCTTTATTTAAAATTTGAGAATAGATATGATCGTTAGACAACACCGGCAGATATTTGGTAACTATTTTCTTTATTTTATGAAATTCAGCACTGCACAGCTTTTGTAACAAAATTATCATCTTAATCATGTTATTGCACCAAGTATAGAGAGACTATGTCTCCTACACATCTATCCACACAATATCTGTTGATTTTCTAGGGTTCTTTGAGATTCAACTGAGAAAATCAGTAGCGTGACCACCTTTCCCATAGCAGTTACAGGTACAACGAGATCATTGCTCTTTGTTTACTGTTCCTTGCATAGCCATCCAGGTAATATTTATAGATCTCTATAAATTTTGGATCACCGTCTAAAGTTTACGTTATTTAGCACATATAGCTAGTCTATTAAAAAGATGTTAACGTAACTCCTTTAGGGTCCCTCTCTATTTTCCCACCTTTTCCATGCACCATTTAAATGCTTCCCCATTGGATGATGACTTTTTGTCTTTTTCTTCTCTTTTTTTTCTTGGCCGTTTGTTGCAAATTTGAGATATATTTTTTGTTTATGTATCCAATATGAATGGATTCCAGACATCGTTGAATGGGGCTTGCGTTCTTCTTGAGTGCATGGATTTATGTGGGAATAATGATTTATACATAATCATTTTTAAACGAAAATCAAGGTTTTATTTACACAATTTTCAAATGTAATTAGGTTTATATATTTCAGGATGATGTGTATATATGTATACATATGCAGTTACCAAGGCATTATTGATAGTGCTGGGAATAGGATTATTGGTATTTTCACATCAATTTCTTGTATATGTTATTTTGCGATTTTGTATGGTTTCAGCATGTTTTACATTTTTACGAATTTTGTTTATCATCATTTATACACAAGTTTTCCTTTGAGATTATTTAGCATTTATGATTTGAAAATTAGTGTTGTTACTTTCTACTTTGCTATTGTTTAATATTGTTTTAGTATTTATCATGGTCTTCATCCCAAGGTTATGGATGTACACAATGGGAGAAGTTGAATAATGCGAATAGTAAAAATAATCATGTGTCTAGCGCATGTATGTACATATATATATGCGCATTGGTTCACTTAGTAAACTTTTTTAGTTTGGTGGACCTTTATAGGCATTATTACATTGTCATGTTATCTTGTCTTCAAATTTTGATTTAAAATTCAACTTCACATCCCAGGTGTCTCCTATCTCTTGGGTGTCGGTCTAGAGTTTGATTATGTGGGCAGGTCTTTATTTGAGACCATCTCTGGATTGGCTATCAAAACCTGAAGTCCCTATATATACCCATGATCAAACTTTAATCATTCAGCTATGAATAAGCGCCATGATGGGGCTTGAAACATGTTAGCTATCTTTCCTGTTCCTCCCTGTACATGAGGTGACTGCATTTGGATTTTATTTCTTCATATCAATAAAGATGTCTTCTATGGTGTGCGGCCATCCAGGATATTTTTCTCTTTCCACAAGCTTGTGCAGAGCCAGCACCTGTGAGTTCCATTAGGGCGGGTGTCTTGATACGGATTTGAGAGATTGGAGCGGCAATCTTTTGCAAAAAAATACTTCAAGATAAAATCAAAACCCACAAAGCTAGGCAGTGTAGACAGTCTTGCAGAGATTTGAGATCCCAATAACACTTAATCAGTAACATCAGCATCAGGGGCTTGATAGCTGCTGCTAATCCAGGGTTGATTCATTTTCAGACATGTCAGCCGGTCAATGGAGTCTGTGGACAGACGCACTCTTTTATCTGTCACTAAACCTCCGGCAGCACTGAATGCCTGTTTGGAAAGCATGCTGGATGCATGGCAGCCCAGCATCTCAATTGCATGCTGGGCAAGTTCTAGCCAGTGGTCTATTCTCATGACCCAGAAACCCAGTGGATCGTCTACTGGAAAGCTCCCCATGTCTGTTTTCACCCCTAGATATTCTTCCATAATTTGATGCAGATGCTGCCAATGGGTTATTGAAGTTGACAGCCCTGGGCGTCGAGGACTAAAAATATGTTGAAATGCATCACTAAGGCGGCCCCCTTTTCTACCGCTCCTCCTTTGACCAACAAAAGCCTCAAAACTAGCTTTTGCATGAAACTGTAAGCTACCAGAGTCTGAAAAGGCATTACATAAACTCCTCTTCAAGGTGTCCTAAAGATATTTCATCCTGTGATCCCTCTGTGAGGGCAGGATGAGTTTCCAAATTCTCTGTTTTTTGCAGGCTTTGAGGAATAAGGGAGCCCATGCACTGCAAGTTTGCGGAGGCATGAGAAGCAGAGTCCTTGGAGTCATTGAGGATTACAATATCTGGAACTGCCTCCTCCCAGCCATGTACTACTCCCAAGGTTTCTGAGGACTGAAAACCATCTCTCAAGGTTTGATGTATGTCTTCCTCTGCTTCAATGCCACCAAAACTGGTAGAATCCTCCTCCTCCTCCCTCTCCTCTTGTGTGTTCTGTGGCATCGCAAGAATGCTGTCTGCATAAAGCCTTGAGAGAAAAGGAAGTCCTCCTCTTCCTCCCGTGGCTCTGCTTCAAGTTCACTGTCCGTAATGTCATGCAGAGTATGCTCCAGCAGGTACACAAGAGAGATTGTGTCACTGATGCATGCATTGTCACGGCTTACCATCCTTGTCGCATCCTCAAATGGTGACAGTACAGTGCATGCATCCTTTATCAGCAGCCATTGGCATGGGGAAAAAATGCTGAGGTGCCCTGAGCCTGTACTTGTGCCTTACTCACACAGACACGCATGGACGGCTCTCTACTGCCTGTGCAGCTGCTGCAGCATTGCCAAGGTTGAGTTCCACTTGGTGGGCATATCACACATTGGGTGGTTTACAGGCAGCTGGAATTCCTGCTGAATTTCAGCCAGCTGAACACTGGCTGTGTATGACCGCCTAAAATGGCTACAGACTCTTCTGGCCTGCTTTAGAAGATCTTGCAAACTTGGGTACCTGTTTTAGAAACACTGCACCACCAAATTGAGGACATGTGCCAGGCATACCGTGTCAACTTTCCTTGTCTAAGGGGCGGACAGAAGGTTAGTGCCATTATCGCACATCACCATTCCTGGCTCAAGGCTCTGTGGCATGAACCACCTCTGGGCCTGCCCCTGCAGAGCTGAAAGAAAGTAATCCTCACTTTGTCCAATCAGGGCTCTGACAGTGCTTATTAGTGAAGCCTTTCACCTGACCAGAATGTGAAGCACGTAGTGCATTGTGGGGCACTTGGCAGGTGAACATCCCGCCAAGCTACCAGCAAATTTGGGTGTTCCCTGAATGAGCAAACAGGCGATGTTTGGGCCAAACTTTTACTTGGTTCAAACTGTTCGCCCAACACTAGCAGCCACTGCATTACTTGCAAGTACCAGAATGTTTTTGACCACCTGTGAAAACTAGCCTTGTGTCATACAGGGCCACATATTTCTGTGTTCCCACAAGATTTGGTGTGAACTGATTTTTACTAATTTTGCTAGGAAATGCGATACCTTAGCAATATGAATAATGCCACGTACACACGATCGGACTTTACGGCAGACTTTGTCCGGCGTACTTTTCGACGGACTTTCCGATGAACTTTCCGAATGAACGGACTTGCCTACACACAATCAACCAAAGACCGACGGATTCATACGTGATGACGTACGACTGGACTAAAACAAGGAAGTTCAAAGCCAGTAGCCAATAGATAGCCCTAGCGTCGGTTTTTGTCCGTCGGACTAGCATACAGACGAGCGTACTTTTCGACCGGACTCGAGTCCGTCGGACAGATTTGAAACATGTTTCAAATCTAAGTCTGTCAAACTTTTGAGAAAACAAAGTCCGCTGGAGCCCACACACGATCAAATTGTCCGACGAAATCCAGTACGCCGGACCAAGTATGCTGTAAAGTCCGATCGTGTGTACGTGGCATTAGTCTTTATAATTTTTTTACTAAGTGAACTCAAGGACGTTTGGACATGATGACTGCATTTATGGAGGTGCTGTATGATCTCTTCTATCTCAAGACAAGCAGCAGTCACCAGCAGTCTGCCCATGGGCAGCAAGTCTAGAGGGCTCTATCATGTAGGCACTATGGTAAGACATTATTGCCAGTAATTGCTTATCACTAGAGTTGGGTCAAATGGTTCGGGTGAAGCAAAAGTCTGGCCTAAACATCTCCTGTTCGCCCATTCGGCGAATACCCCAACTTGCGGGGAGCTTGGTGGGATGTCTGCCCATCGAGCACCCCACAATGCACTGTGCGCTCCACAGTGCATTCTAGGGCCCTAATTGGATGAAGCCAAGTGATTATGACTTTGTCCAATTACGGCTCAATGTTTATTGTCCCACCCCACACTTTAAAAGGTTCCTTCCCACGGGAAGCTTTTGCAGTGGTTTGGAGTGGAGATAGATAGAGCAGAGGTCAGTTTGCTACTAGTGAGCTAGTGTGTTCACTTATTGTGATTCTGAGTGTAGAGTGTTAGTGTAATGTTAGTTTAATGTGAGTATACTGTGAATATAGTGTGTGAGTATATTGAAATGTGAGTATAGTGTGAATATAGTGTGTGAGTATAGTGAAATGTGAGTATAGTGTGTGAGTATAGTGTAGTGTGTCAGTATTGTGTGTTAGCATAGTGTAGTGTGTAAGTATAGTGCAGTGTCAGTGTAGTGTTTTAGTGTAGTGCAGTGTTTAACACAGCATTACATAACATTTAGTGCTGAATACAGTGCTGTATACCCTTTTTTGTTTTTTTTGGTTGCTGCGTATTTTATTTTATTTTTTCTGGGGGGGGGGGGGGGTGTCTTTTTTGTCCTCTGCCTGTCCCCTTTTTTTTAAATTGTCAGCCGCAGTTTTTTTGACTGCAGCACTGATGTTCCCCCTTTTTTGTTTATTTTCTTATACTTTTTACATTTCTGTCAGCATCAGTCCTCAATTCAGAGGTGTAACTAGAACCTTCAGGGCCCCCGTGCAAGAAAGGAGCGGCTACAAGAACCATCTAATGCCATATAGCTTTGCACATCTCTACACCCCCCACAATGCCTCCATACACCTCAGCATGCCTCTATACCCCCTGCACATCTCTGTACCTCCAAAATAACCCTTGTACCCCGAGCACACTTCTGAACCCCTAGCACAATTCTGTACCCCTTTTGCACATTGCTGCACCTTCTACACACACCTCTGCAGCTCCCAGCATCCTCCGTACCACCCCTCCCCCAGCACACCTCTGCACCCCCACACAGCTCTGCACCTCCTCTTTATCCCCCAGTATGCCGCCATAAGCCCAGCAAGCCATTATAACCCCCAGCACACCTCCTCACCCCCCCCACACACATACATACACTTCTGCATTCCTCAGGACATCTATGCACTCTGCTGCACATTTCTACACCCCATACCTCTGTACCCACCCCCCCACATACACATCTGCACCTCTGTATCCCTCCAGCACACCATTGTACACCACAGCAAGTGAACTTAGCACCCCGCACACCCCTGGGGCCCTTTTCACACAGGACAGACCTGTCCTCATGCAAAGTGGACATGGACACAGCATGCTGCTCTCTATGGGGCTTTTGGATGGAAACGGGCCACCTGTCCATTTCCATCTGACTGTCATCCAATTCAATCCACCAGATGTATAGGGAATGGATCTCCCATCTGTTTGTTTTTAGGGGACGGATTGGATGGTGACGGGTGTCAGCGGACACATGTCCACTGACATTCACCGCACCATAGAGTGCTATGGATGGTCTGATCGGGTCTGCCAAAAAAAAATGGACAGACGGACACCATCAGCCTACCAGTGTGAAAGGGGTCTAACACATCTATGCTCTGTACCCATGGTCACTCACCCGAATGTTAATGACAGTCTGTGGTCAGCATCTCCCCCTGCACCTCAGATTACTAATGTTGCAGTTTAGTATGCAGTAGGGAGAGGTGGGGTGGGGCGATCAGCAGCTCTATGGTGCCCGCGGGCCTTGAAATTTCCCCGGGGCTAGTAGTTGTCTTCCAGAATGTATACAGTGGAGAGGGGAGGAGCCCCTGACCCGGGCTAGTATCGGCTTCTTCAGTGTACAAGTGAGTCGCTCTGCTTGTACACTCTTGCTAAAACATACCTGGGTCAGAGGCCCCTCTCCTATCCACTGTACACACTTGGGAAGAGAACTATTAGCCCCAGGGAGATACCACGTCCCGTGGGCACCATAGAGCTGCAGACTCCCCCTCACTGCATACTAAACTGACAGCCAGAGATGCAGGGGGAGATGTAGAGTCCTGGGGCCCCCCCACAGCGGAAGAACGTCAGGGAACAGTCGCAAGTGAGACTGCTGCGACCCTGGTAGTTCCGCAACTGCAACCATCTACCCTTGTACTGATCACATAGTGATAGACCATTGTCACTAAAAAAAAAGAAAAAAAGAAAGTAATGGAAATTTACCTGTATATTTTTAGAGTTGTCTTTTGGATAAGAGGTAAGAGAAAATCTTCCTGAGGGGAATTCCCCTCACATTGGGTAATTTTTCTCTGACTTCCTGTTGCATCTCCAGGAGGGAAATTTCCCCAGTGGGGCAGGCATCAAATAACATTCTTACAGGGGTTTTAGCCCTTCTGTCTCTTGCATGCCCCGTACACACGATAGGATTTTCTGATGGAAAATGTTCTATAGGAGCTTTTTATAGGAAATTCCGACCGTGTGTAGGCTCCATTGGACATTTTCCATCGGAATTTCCATCACACAAAATTTGAGAGCTGGTTCTAAAATTTTCCGACAACAAAATTTGTTGTCGTAAATTCCGATCGTGTGTACACAATTCCTAAGCAACAAAGTTCCACGCTTGCTCGGAATCATGCAGAAGAGCCGCACTTAATTTTTCTCAGCTCGTCGTACGTGTTGTACGTCACCGCGTTCTTGACGTTTGAAATTTCCAACAAGATTTGTGTGACTGTGTGTATGCAAGACAAGTTTGAGCCAACATGCGTCGGAAAAAAACCATGGAAAATCCTATTGTGTGTACAGGGCATTACTCTCTTTTAAACTATAAAACAATTTGGATATACATACTATAATAGATTTATTTTCCTGCATTCTATTCATTGTGTGTATTTGGTTGCCCATTAGGTGGATGAAATCATGCTGACATTGAAGCAAGCTTTCAGCACTGCTGCTGCACTCCAAAATACCAAGATTTAAATCAAGCTATGTGAGGCCTGTCCTATGCATGCTCTGCACAAACTGTGTGAGTGAATCAAATGTATGAGTTTGAGTTCATGTTTCTTCACTATTGTAAGACCCCTTTCACACTGAGGCAGTTTTTAGGTGTTTTAGTGCTAGAAATAGCGCCTGTAAAGTGCCTAAAAAAATGCCTCCCATTCTCTGCAATAGGTGATTTCACACCCTGGCGGTGTGCTTGTGGGAAATTAGGAAAAGTCTTTCAAGCAGCATCTTTGGGGAGGGTTGGGAGCGCTGTATACAGCGCTCCCAAAACGCCCCTGCCCATTGCAATGAATGGGCAGCGTTTCTGAAAATCGATTCCAATATGGCGAAAAAAAAAAAACCTTGTGGCTTTACAACCACTTTAAAACAAAGCCCTCCAGCGGTGCACTTGGTTTTCCTTCCGGTTTATGGGCTCCGGCCGTTTTGAATGTCTGAGATGTGATAATGTCACTCCTGTGCATGTGTACGGGAGCTAGGGCTGTGGCACAGAGCTCTAAAGGAATGGCATGCCATCCTTTCGGAGTGCAGTGCGCATGTGCCAGTGACGTCACTTGGTGCAGAATTAGCGAATATCTCCTAAATGGTTCACGTTTAGGAGATAGACCTTGTACCTACAGGTAAGCTTTATTATCCACTTAAGGCCCAGAAGGTTTTATCATGACCAGGGCATTTTTTGCTATTAAGAACTGCACTGCTTTAACTGCCAATTACCCGCCCATGCAACACTGTACACAAAAAAAATGTTATCATTTTTTTTTTTACACAAACTAAACTTTCTTTGGGGGGAATTTGATCACTACTGGATTTTTTTGTTATTTTTTGCAATATAAATTAATTCTGTTATAAAACATTTGCAATTAAATCAAAATTAAATCTAAATTTAGGCCAAAATGTGTTCTGCTACATGTCTTCAGTAAAAACAATCCCAATAAGTGTACATTAATTGGTTTTATGTGAAAGTTATACCATCTACAAACTAGTGTGTGTGTGTATGTATGTATGTATGTATCTGTGTGTATGTATACATGTATATATACAGTATCTCACAAAAGTGAGTACACCCCTCACATTTTTTAAAATGTTTTATTATTTCTTTTCATGTGACAACCCTGAAGAAATGACACTTTGGTACAATGTAAAGTAGTGAGTGTACAGCTTGTATAACAGTGTAAATTTTCTGTCGCCTCAAAATAGCTCAACACACAGTCATTAATGTCTAAACCTCTGGCAACAAAAGTCAGTACACCCCTAAGTAAAAATGTTCAAATTGGGCCCAAAGTGTCAATATTTTGTGTGGCCATCATTAGTTTCTAGCACTGTCTTAACCCTCTTGGGCATGGAGTTCACCAGAGCTTCACAGTTTGCCACTGGAGTCTTCTTCCACTCCTCCATGATGACATCACGGAGCTGATGGATGTTAGAGACCTTGCGCTCCTCTACCTTCCTTTTGAGGAGGCCCCACAGATGCTCAATAGGCTTTAGGTCTGGAGACATGCTTGGCCAGTCCATCACCTTTACCCTCAGCTTCTTTAGCAAGGCAGTGGTCATCCTGGAGGTGTGTTTGGGGTCGTTATCATGTTGGAATACTGCCCTGCAGTCCAGTCACCAAAAGGAGGAGGTCATGCTCTGCTTCAGTATGTCACAGTACATGTTGGCATTCATGGTTCCCCCAATGAACTGTAGCTCCGCAGTGCCAGCAGCACTCATGCAGCCCCAGACCATAACACTCCCACAACCATGCTTGACTGTAGGCAAGACACACTTGTTTTCGTACTCCTCACCTGGTTGCCGACACACACACTTGACAGAATCTGAACCAAATAAGTTTATCTTGTTCTCATCAGACCACAGGACATGGTACCAGTAATCTATGTCCTTAGTCTGCTTGTCTTAAGCAAACTGCGGGCTTCCTTGTGCATCATCTCTAGAAGAGGCTTTCTTCTGGGACGACAGCCATGCAGACCAATTTGATGCAGTGTGCCTCGTATGGTCTGAGCACTGACAGGCTGGCCATCCACCCCTTCAACCTCTGCAGCAATGGTGGCAGCATTGTTTCCCAAAGGCAACCTTTGGGTATGGAAAGGTTCAAAAATAAAAAGAAAAACTGCGCTGCAGAGCAAAAAAGGTCAAAGGTAAAAGCTGCACACAAAATACACCAATATCTGTGTATACCATGAAAAATAAAAAATAAATAAAGTGCGCTAATTATATGAAAATACACACATAGATGTGAATACATGTGGGTAGTAGTAAAAACCACAATCTACTGAGAGCAAGTAAATGACTCCATGAGTGGTAAAAATATATAAGTGCAAAACATAAAAACTCAAATAAAAAGAAGAAACAAAAAATGTGTACATGTGAAATACAATGATATTAATAGCGTGAAAATCTGAAAATCAAACAAACTCAGTCCATGGGTTCAAATATAAAAAGTTCATCAGTGAAAAAAAGCTTCCATCCACTATACAGCTCAGCAGCAACTAATCCCCCTATGAGTGGATTGACAAAGGAGAGAGATGTGCAGGATGGTGCAAATCCACTGGCGGTGACTCCAATAAGTGAGAAAGTGATAAAGGTGGACTCTTACCCTCCGTGTTGGACCCCCTCCTTGGCAGGGTCTATCAGGCATGCAGATTTTTGCCCTCTGCAGGGACCGTGTAATGAGAAGATCTCCCCAGCAGCTGTTAGGAATGTTGTCTCCGATCCGGGCTGGTCCAAGTGAAACGCCTGGAGAGGGGGGAAGGAAAGCTCTCTTGCTCCCAGTGTGGCAAAGGAAAAAACAAAAGAGCGGAGCTCCAATAGTGTAAAAAGTTTCGGAATTTATTAAATAAAAGTACAGACCGCAACGGAGAGTGCACGATCCGTGAGGTGAAAATACAATTAAAAACAAGCCGGCATATAAAAATCGTAATAACCCGTGCATAACATGGGGCAATCGTGACGGCTTACAACGTAGCCACGCCCTACATGTTTCGTCATTAGTAGACGTCTTCAAAGGGGCACGGGCTGCGTGTTAAGCCATCCCCTATATAGTATAACTGTGCACACCAAGCCTCGTTTTCACCTCAACTCTCAGGGGAGGGAAAACCCAAGCCTCTACCTGGTGCTCCTCAGTGAATGGATGTTGCCAAGGTGACACATAGGACTGAAACTAAACAAAACTTCAGCCCCTCCCAGCAGAGCCAATCTCTCACGCCATCTGGAGGAAGAAGCCCAGTATTACTAGACAATTAATATGTCTTACAGATGCTAATTTGGAACGTAAAACTGACAGAGCAGAAAGGAGAAAATCACTGAATCTCACCAAGAGGCAAGATGTGATGGAAAAAATTGTAAGTATATATGGAAATGTACGGAAAAGAAACAACGTTCATCTCCGTAAATAAAACCACATTCAAAAAACACATGTATGGAAAAAATATATATATATGTATTAAAGTCACACCATAATAAATGGAGGCCCATCCATGAACGTGAAGAGCACTCGGTATCACAATGATGCGACTAAATCATTATAATGTATAATATCTAAACATATCACTATGCTCCAAAAAAAAAAAAAAAAAAAAAAAAAAGGTTGTGAATGGATGAAGAGATAAAAAAAGTGAATGGATGAGAAAAAAAATAAATAAATAAATTGTGAATGGATGAAGAGATAAAAAAAGTGAATGGATGAGAAAAAAAAAAATTGTGAATGGATGAAGAGATAAAAAAAAGTGAATGAATGAGAAAAAAAAAAAAAAACACTCCCACAACCATGCTTGACTGTAGGCAAGACACACTTGTTTTCGTACTCCTCACCTGGTTGCTGACACACACACTTGACAGAATCTGAACCAAATAAGTTTATCTTGTTCTCATCAGACCACAGGACATGGTACCAGTAATCTATGTCCTTAGTCTGCTTGTCTTAAGCAAACTGCGGGCTTCCTTGTGCATCATCTCTAGAAGAGGCTTTCTTCTGGGATGACAGCCATGCAGACCAATTTGATGCAGTGTGCCTCGTATGGTCTGAGCACTGACAGGCTGGCCATCCACCCCTTCAACCTCTGCAGCAATGGTGGCAGCATTGTTTCCCAAAGGCAACCTTTGGGTATGGCCCTGAGCACGTGCACGCAACTTCTTTGGTCGACCATGGCAAGGCCTGTTCTGAGTGAAACCTGTCCTATTAAACCGCTGTATGGTCTTGGCCACCGTGCTGCAGCTCAGTTTCAGGGTCTTGCAATCTTCTTACAGCCTAGAACATCTTTATGTAGAGCAACAATTCTTTTTTTCGGATCCTCAGAGAGTTCTTTGCCATGAGGTGCCATGTTGAACTTCCAGTGAGCAGCATGAGTGAGAGCAATAACACCAAATGTAACACACCTGCTCCCCATTCACAAGTGAGACCTTGTAACACTAACGAGTCACATGACACGGGGGAGGGGAAATGGCTAATTGGGCCCAATTTGGACATTTTCACTTTTGTTACCAGTGGTTTAGACGTTATTGGCTGTGTGTTGAGTTATTTTGAGGGGACGGCAAATTTACACTGTTATACAAGCTGTACACTCACTACTTTACAATGAAGGAAAGTGTCATTTTTTTCAGTGTTGTCACATGAAAAGATAGAATAAAATATTATACACTGTATATATATATATATATATGTATATATATATATATATATATATATATATATATATATATATATATATATATAGGGCTCAACATTTCAAGTCCTGAGCTACTAGCCAGGCCTCAAGGGCAGAGATGTAACTAGAACCTTCAGGGCCCTGTGCAAAGAACCATGAAGGGACCCCTGTCCCGGGGCCCTTTCCAATGATCCTGGGGTCCTTTTCTCCCATCATAGGGCCCTTGATTATGGTCCTGCTGTAGGATTCCTTCCTGGCGTCTTTTATACATTTGAACCGATCGGACCACCCATTGTTCTGTATAAGGGAGGCAGATGTAAACAGACATGTGTCCATTTACACCTGCCTGCATCCGCTCCAATGAAAACAGATGGATGGAGATCCATTCTCATCCATTTAGATTACAGTCAGACTGGTCCATAGAGAATAGCAGTCTGTTTCTGTGTCCACTCTGCACAAGTGGAGCAGGCATGAACCTGTCATCTGCCTGCTCAGCGGGGATCAGCAGAGAGATCCTAATGTAAAGGGGTCTCTGCTCACCAAAGCCCTCACTTACATCAGAGTCCCCCTTTACATTACAGTACACAGATCTCTCCCTTACATTAGTGTGCTCAGAGGCTGGCGGGATAAGAGAGGAGGGAGGGGGACACTTCCCTTACCATAAATGGAGGCTTGGGCCCTGGAGTGGTCAGCAAACAAGGCCTACTACCCTGTGCTTTACATTAACATAGGCTGGCAAAGCATGCAGGGTCTTGTAGTGCACCACACCAGGGAAACCCCAGTGGGCTGCTGTGGTGCTCTGAAGGTGACAACACACTCTCTTCAGTCCCATCAATGACTGACCCACGTGCGTGCTGCTTTCTTTTCAATCACTGAGAAGTTTCATTAGGAAGCAAGGCGATTGGATGACCTGGAGAGCTGTGGATCCTCTGTGGAGGATTGCAGCATCCATAGTACAAGCTGGCCTTTCCTCCACTATCTACCTGCAGGCTGCTGGAGTTTCTGTTTGCGAAGCACGGAGGAGCTTCCGGGGATTGGAATGTGGTCGGGGTCAGAGGGACAGACACGAGGGGGGTAGGAGGAGAAGATCCTGCTCTCTGTATCTCTTTCCTCTCCTGTCCGATGTCCGTGTGAGAAGGGGGGTGGGCTGTCAGTGTGGGGCCTGGGCAGTGTGACAGAGAGTGTAAATATATACTTTCTGCTCATAGCTGCAGCCAGCAACCCTGAAGCCATATTATGGGCTTTTGGGTCCCCCCACATGGGCAAAACTCCAGGGCCCAGTCGTAAGCGCAACTGTTGCGACTGTGGTAGTTCTGCCACTGCCTCAATTTAAGGTGCACCAAACACCACTTTTCATTCAATGAAATGCATCCAATCACACATTTCCCAGGTCCTTTTCTAACCAGACCAATTTTCAGCTTATTCAGCTGTTTTCCATAACACCAGAGGGCGCCTAAGGAGGGTTTAAATTAGACCAAAATGTGGGTATTTCTCCTTCTAACTGTAGGAGTTGAGCTGAGTATCACTATAAAGATTGGATTTCTCTGGTGGCATATATGGGAGATTCCAATTTGATATGCTTACTGCTTGTTAATGACATACAGCAGGTGATTGGCCGCAGTGACAACTACACCCGAGATATAAGGCGTATGGTGTATCAAGATGGCAGCGCCTCAGATGACGTCCATGTGAGGAAACACGTAAGGTGGGACTAACTTGATGCGCAATACGTCATATCTGGAAACTGTGGTTTCAGACGTGTGATCGGTGGAACGCAAGCTCTGCTTTAGGAAGCGTTGCTTCCCCGCGATGTTTGGAGAGCTGTAAGTCTGTGAGCTGCCTCTCCCCTTTTTTAACTTTCATTCCTTGGATTCGTTTTATCAATAATAAAAGAAGTTAAGACGGAGTTACACTATGTGGAAAATTTTTTCGTCCTTTTTATAAATATACATATGTGGATGCCTGGTTGGGAACTACGTTGCGAGAGGAGAGAGTGGAGTCCTCTTCTCCGCCCGTGGACGGTTTTGTATTTTGAAGCCAGGAACGGGAGGATTACCGCAACCCAGGGACTGGGATTAACACTTCACGCTTGTACCCCTGCAGGGGTTGGGCGTTCTGGTGAGTGCAAACACATAAGGGGAACACTGTCACCTATGCCAGCACTTCTTATTCATTTTTTAATTTTAAAGAAGATTTTCACTAATTGGATGGAGCACTATGTCACTTTCTATGGACACTTAGTTCTGATTTTTATGGGATATTAATAATATGTTCATACATGCACTGCACAATTTTGTCAATGATGATTGATGAGCACTTATAACACTTGGGGAGTAATATACTCATTGATTGTGTATTTTCTATTCGTTTATGGATGCATATTTGTTGTTGCATTTTTTGCATTTTTTGCACATATTTACTTTTAGCACCTGTCACTTTATATCCTCCTATAATAGGAAGGAATAGCTCTTGTTGGTTATACACATTTATTACTCATATATAGGCAAATTAATTGCTCACAAACAGCGCCATTCCCTATTTTTTGAAGAGTATTGCAGAGTATTGCCATAGTATTGCAGAGTATTGCCATAGAATGGGCACTGAGCAGCGCTGTGGGCACTACTATCTCTCCCTCTCTCCTCTCACACTGTACCAATCGGTGCAGAGAGGGGAGGGAGGAGTCGGCATCATGACATGACGCCGGTTTGTTTACAAGTGATTCTCTGTTATTTGATGGAGCGAACACGTGGTAAACGGCTTCTATCAGCGGCAATTTACCGTGATGCGCTGGGTCTTACGGATGTTCCCAGGTGCACGTCCCAGGGGGTGCACGGGAGCGCAATTCTGTGAGGACGTCCATGGACGCCCACCCAGAATAAGCCGACTGCGCTGTAGCCATCTTTCGGCTATGGCCCGGTCAGCATGTAGTTAAATGTCTTTTTTTTCTTTATAAATGTCAGTTTTGCTGCAGTAGGTTCTGTCCACAGTACAGATGCACCCCTTTACAGGCAGACTAAGGGGACCCCCAGGCACTATATTTAAATTAATTTTTCTATTTTATTGTTCCACTTTAAGCATCATTAAAAACACTGCTCCTTTAAAAATTATCTTTTTCAAAAGTTTTTTTTTTGCATAGGTACATGGCCTCCAAGGCAATACTTGGTCCCCCATACCCTTTTTATGGTGAATATTATTTTTATGGTTTGGGTCCTGTAGACTTCAATGGGGTTTGCAATGTTCGAGAGTTCTGGCGTGAACCGAACCGGGGGGGTGTTCAGCCCATCTCTACTTATAACCATAATATTATTGTAGAATCAGTAGGGTCAGATATACACTTCAGAATAATAACATATTTCTTTAACTATAGAATATTTTGTAATTACTTGCTGCAATTCCTATCGCATATAAGCCTTATTCAGCAATGCTACCCTATTTAATCATCACTGTTTGGTAGATACCACAAAAAAAAATATGAAAATGAAAACACAGTTTATATTTTGATGTCTCTGCCAATACCAAGAGTGTTGGTTAGGTTCAAAAACACTCAGGGCAAGGGCCAAAATAGCACCACATAATATGGTCACTTAAAGAGCTCATTAATACCTAAGTATTGAAAGAAAGTTAAAAATAGCTGCATTTTATGAACTTTTGATGTACTGGAAGTACAATGCACAATAAAAAGCATTGGTCCCTTTTTTGATGTGCTATACACAATTTTAAAATAAACTAAAAGCATACTGCTATAGCATTTGTGAACTAGCCCTGCAGCAAGTATGAACCAACATTCATTTCTGCTAATAAAAGCAAAATGCTTCAGCTGGCTCTTTGGAGAGAGTCAGTTACAGATGAATTACTCCTGAACTTATAATTAATTCACAGAGCATAAAATGTGCAGATTTGTCTGTACAAAACAGTGCAAAATAATTCAATTACATTTCTTGATTATTCTTCCAAGAACTTAACAAGGCAAAATTAGTGAGTCCTAGAATCTGGAAATCACCCACCACACCCAATGGGAGATACTGGTTCTACTAAATCAATTACAGATATGGAAGAACTGATTCACATAAGCCACGATGAGATGACCCAGTACATTCACTCACAACGTGTTATACTCCCCAAAGATGCAGTAGCCTTAATGTTCATAAATGGAGACCTTGGTTAACTAGTCTTACCTTTCTGCCAGGGGTTGTGTTGCTATTGCAAGTGAAATCATACATACCATGTGCAAGAAGAAATTGTACTGAAATCTTTTTCCCACTTTGCACTTTAGTAACATGTGCATTCATACATTTATTAATGAGTATTGCCACAGTCCGTTGTGATGTGTTGGCAGCTCATTCATAATGAATTTAATATTAATAAAATGCATGCCTCAAAGCTCCTCAACATACATGTGGTAATAAATGTGTTCCACCACCCACATAAAATGAGAAAAAAATATACTGATAACAAATGTGCCGCTACTTACTATATAAACTATATACAAAAAGCTAAAAAATCATCAGTAGCATACTAATAATATTCCACAGTAACGCAAAAAATTGCGCTACTGTGGAATATTATTAGTATGCTACTGATGATTTTTTATCTTTTTGTATATAGTTTATATCAGGGGTCTTCAAACTATGGTCCTCCATAGTTTGAAGTTGTTGTTAGTTGTTTAGGAACTACAATTCCCATCATGCCTAGTCATGTCTGTGAATGTCAGAGTTTTACAATGCCTCATGGGATGTGAAGTTCCGCAACAGCTGGAGGGCCGTAGTTTGAAGATCCCTGGTTTATATAGTAAGTAGTGGCACATGTTATCGGTATATTTTTTTTTATCATGTTCTGTGGGTGGTGGAACACATTTATTACCACATGTATGTTGATGAGGAGCTTTGAAAAAAAAAGATTTTTTTGTTAAATTATTTGTATGCATGTGGTAATGCACCACAACAGATAATTCAAGTATGAATACACCCTGAATTTCTATATATGAACATAACAAATATAGATATTTGATGGCTCCATTGCCTGAGAACGCACTACACTTGTTGTTAGGAGACAATGCGGCATGGATTGTTGACTTTAGATTTCTATTGCTGTCTGTGTATGACAGGGATATGCAATTAGCGGACCTCCAACTGTTACAGAACTACAAATCCCATGAGGCAAGACTCTGACAGCCACAAGCATGACACCCAGATGCAGAGGCATGATGGGACTTGTAGTTTTGCAACAGCTGGAGGTCCGCTAATTGCAGATCTCAGGTGTATGATGATCTCCTAGGGAAATCCTTCCCTGCAGGAACAAAGACAGAAATGTATACATGGCAGTGCTTCTAGTCCTTCCCTAATGTATCCCCTCTTTTTAGTATTTCCTGATTTGGATGACTTTATTATGATGTCAAAGTAATCAAATCCAAATTTATTATTTAGTAAATAAATACAGTGCCTTGAAAAAGTATTCATACCCCTTGACATTTTTCACATTTTGTCATGTTACAACCAAAAATGTAAATATATTTTATTGGGATTTTATGTGATAGACCAACACAACGTGGCACATAATTGTGAAGTGGAAGGAAAATGCTAAATGGTTTTCAAACTTTTTTTTACAAATAAATAACTGAAAAGTGTGGCATGCATTTGTATTCAGCCCCCTTTACTCTGATACCCCTACCTAAAACCTAGTGGAAACAAATTGCCTTCAGAAGTCATCTAATTAGTAAATAGAATCTCAGTATAAATACAGCTGTTCTGTGAAGTCCTCAGAGGTTGTTAGAGAACCTTAGTGAGCAAACAGCATCGTGAAGGCCAAGGAACACACCAGACAGGTCAGGGATAAAGTTGTGGAGAAGTTTAAAGCAGGGTTGGGTTATAAAAAAATATCTAAAGCTTTGAACATCTCACAGAGCACTGTTCAATCCGTTATTACAAAAAGGAAAGAGTATGGCACAACGGCAAATCTACCAAGACATGAACATCCACCTAAACTGACAAGCCAGGCAAGGAGCACATTAATCAGAGAAGGAGCCAAGGGGCCCAATGTAACTCTGAAGTTGCTGCAGAGATCCACAGCTCAGGTGGGAGAATTTGTCCACAGGACAACTATTCGTCATGCACTCCACAAATCTGGCCTTTATGGAAGAGTAGCAAGAAGAAAGACATTGTTGAAAGAAGGCCATAAGAAGTCCCATTTGTAGTTTGCGAGAAGCCATGTGGGAGACACAGCAAACATGTGGAAGAAGGTGCTCTGGTCAGATGGGACCAAAATTTAACTTTTTGGTCTAAAGCAAAACGCTATGTGTGGTGGAAAACTAACACTGCATATCACCCTAAACACACTATTCCCACCATGAAACATGGTGGTGGCAGCATTATTTTGCGGGGATGATTTTATTCAGCAGGGACAGGGAAGCTGGTCAGAGTTGATGGGAAGATGAATGGAGCCAAATACAGGGCAATCTTAGAAGAAAACCTGTTACAATCTGCAAAAGACTTGAGACTGGGGCAGAGGTTCGCCTTCCAGCAGAACAATGACCCTAGACATACAGCCAGAGCTACAATGTAATGGTTGAGATCAAAGCAGATTCATGTGTTAGAATGGCCCAGTCAAAGTCCAGACCTGAATCCAATTGAGAATCTGTGGCAAGACTTGAAAATTGCTGTTCACAGACATTCCCCATCCAATCCGATAGAGCTTGAGCTATTTTGCAAGGAAGAATGGGCAAAAATTTCACTCTCCAGATGTCCAAAGCTGGTAAAGAAACCACAAAAATGTTTGCAGCTAAAATTGCAGTGAAAGGTGGTTCTACAAAGTATTGACTCAGAGGGCCTGAATACAAATGCACACCACACTTTTCAGTTATTTATTTGTAAAAAATTTTGAAAACCATTTATCATTTTCCTTCCACTGCACAATTATGTGCCACTTTGTGTTGGTCTATCACATAAAATTCCAATAAAATACACTTAAGTTTTTGGTTGTAACATGACAAAATGTGGAAAATTTCAAGGGGAATGAATACTTTTTCAAGGCACTGTAATACCTGTAAAAATGTCATAGCACATTAAAAAGTGATTTTTTTTTGATAGTCACTAAAATATTGAAGGACACGCCCATGTCATCCATAGTTACATAGTTACATAGTTGGTAAGGTTGAATAAAGACAATAGTCCATCCAGTTCAACCTGTGTAGGTGTACGTGTGTCAGTGTCAATATCATTTCCCATATCCCTGTATGTTGTGTTCTTTAAGATGCATGTCCAAGAGTCTTTTAAAAATATCAATACTCCCCACTGACATTACCAGTTGTGGAAGAGAATTCCATATCCTTGTTGCCCTAACAGTGAAAAACCCCCTGCATAGCTTTTGGTTAAACCGCTTCTCCTTCAATCTCATTGTGTGGCCTCATGTCCTCTTACACTCCCTGAGACCGAATAGTTTTTTTCCTACACTGGGATCACCATTGAGGTATTTGTAAATCGCTATCATGTCCCCTCTCAAGCGTCTCTTCTCCCAAAGGATAAATGTAGTTCTTCTAGTCATTCCTCATAATTGAGGTCCTCCAGGCCCCTTATTAATTTAGTTGCCCTTCTTTGTACTCTCTCCAGCTCCAGCACATCCCTTCTGAGGACTGGTGACCAGAACTGGATGGAATACTTCAGATTTGGCCTAACCAGAGTTTTATAAAGTGGCATTATTATAGTTTTATCTCTGGAGTATATCCCCTTTTTTATGCATGCTAAAATTCTGCCGGCTTTGGTAGCTGCAGCTTGACATTGCATGCTATTGATCAGTCTGTCTTATACTAGGACCCCCAGATCTTTCTCCATTCTTGATTCCCCCAGAGGTTCTCCCCCTAGTGAGTAGTTTGTGTTTATGTTTTTAGCCCCCAAGTGTATTACTTTATATTTCTCCACACTAAAGCTTATTTTCCATGTAGTTTCCCACCCATATCAATGTCAATCTGACAAGACAAAAATTATATGTATAATTACATAATCATGGTATTTCTAAACGTTATTTATTTGTTTGAAATGTGAAATTCAGAAGTGTTTTTACAAAGACAAAGTGCACAAGGTTAAGCTAAAGAGCAATTGAAAGTACACGTAAAGTAAAAACAAAAATACTAATAAAAAACAAAATGAATCCTAATGACAGCCCAACAATAGAAAATAAATCATTTATGTTAATATTTCATATGCATATGGGGAGTGTGCCCCCTCACAATACAGTTGTAACCACACTTATGTGAACCTGAAATCAGAAGCTTTACACGTTTGCATGAAAAATTTCTTGATGTGCTATATATATATATGCCTTGCTAAAGAAGCTGAGGGTAAAGGTGATGGACTGGCCAAGCATGTCTCCAGGCCTAAACCCTATTGAGCATCTGTGGGGCATCCTCAAACAGAAGGTGGAGGAGTGCAAGGTCTCTAACATCCACCAGCTCCGTGATGTAGTCATGGAGGAGTGGAAGAGGACTCCAGTGGCAACCTGTGAAGCTCTGGTGAACTCCATGCCCAAGAGGGTTAAGGCAGTGCTGGAAAATAATGGTGGTCACACAAAATATTGACACTTTGGGCCCAATTTGGACATTTTCACTTAGGGGTGTACTCACTTTTGTTGCCAGTGGTTTAGACATTAATGGCTGTGTGTTGAGTAATTGAGGGGACAGCAAATTTACACTTATATACAAGCTGTATACTCACTACTTTACATTGTAGCAAAGTGTCTTTTCTTCAGTGTTGTCACATGAAAAGATATAATAAAATATTTACAAAAATGTGGGGGGGGGGGGGTGTTACTCACATACATATATACACTATATTTTCAAAAGTATTGGAACACCTGCCTTTACACCCACATACACTTTAATGGTATCCCAGGCAGTTCGTAGGTTCAATATTGAGTTTGCCCACACTTAGCAGCTATAACAGCTGAAAATGAGGATTTTTCATGTTCGTGTCCCATAGACATTATTGGGATTCGCATGTTCACTAGAACTTTTTGCCTGTTCGAGGTGTTCTGGTGCGAACTAAACCGGGAGGTGTTCATCCCATCTCTACAAACAAATGGATAAACGTACCGTGGTGAAGACTATAAATAAGCACCATAGATGTGCACAGCCTATTGCATTAGGGTGTGCACCCCAAAGCTCAAACACACATGAATGTGCTGAGCGGCTTCCTGTTCATTCACAAATTGAAGCATAGTAAACACAGTTATGATTGAACACAGTGAGTATGTTCACAGTGTTCATTTAGAAAAGGAAGGGGTTGGTTAATGAGATATTAATTAGCCATCTTCTCCATCCTGAAACATCCCCTACAGCAGCTGTGGGGTAGAGGAGAGGAGGGAAGCCAGCAGCACCATGGTGGGGGGCATGCAACACGGGGGGAAGCCCAGGCAGAAGGGGGAATCGGCACTGTACAGAGTTATTAGGGTGTGCCCAGGCACACCTGGCACACCCCCTGTGCATGCCCATGATAGGCACATACACCAAAAAGGAAGAAGCCAACATATAGCATCTAAAAAGCATATAAAGAGCATCCAAAAAGCAATGTGGTGCCACTTATGTGAGGAAATATCTTACACTTGCAAATGCTCTAAAAAAAGTATTATGTAAGTGCAAACCAAGTTCAATTGTTCATTTAAAAAAAAATATTGTATCATGTGAACATAACACTAGGTGTAATACAGCTAGTATGGTTATACTTCTTTCAGAAAAAGGTTACTTACCTCATGCTTTGTCACCAGGACAGGAGCCGTTATCTTTTAGTGTGGAGGTCATTTGGATCATTATGAGTATATTCTCTACATTAGCATCTGCAATTTCCATAAATCCATCTATCCATCTGCTAAGCTTATCTGTCCATCCACAATCCTAAAGCATTAACATGTATCTCAATATTTTTCTGCAGTTTTGTACATCTACACAGTCCTTAAACAGTTCTTGTGTCTTGGTATATTTTTCCAATCTAGTGCCACACTATTGCATTATGTTAACTGGATATATGATGTATATATGATAACAAGTAATAAAAACTTTTAATTAGTAACTTTCTTAAACTAAAAACTATACCTTAAAACAAGCTTACTATACTCTAATGATTTATAACATTAAAAATCAAGAATGAAATTATATTGAGTGCGGTGATACAAATTATACAAATCTTTGCAAAATATCTTGCTTGTGCTACAAAGGGCCAAAACTAAAGAGTATAAATTACAAAATGTATGATGGTAAAGATCATATATAGATTTGCACACCATGAAAGCAACACTATTATATAAAACATTGAAAAAGCACTGCTAGAAGGGATAGACAAATCATCCACTGTTACTAAAATATAAAAAAAAGGAATATATATATATATATATATATATATATATATATATATATATATATATATATAGTTAGAGTGAGAGCCCCTGTCTTAGTGAAAATGTGTGTAAACTGCACACAGGACTTTCAAAGAAGCAATTTGAGAAGTTCCAGCATAAGATCGGTGAGCAGAGAAAACTGTGCTTTACGTTTTCTCTAGATTTTCTATGTCTGGATTGGGGCTGGAAACTTGAAGACTTCAAAGAGCATTGGGAGGGATGGAGTCTTCAGTCAGGTGTTCAGGTTTTCCAGAAGCTCTGCCGGTTGTGTGTGTGTCCAGGTGCACACACCAGTTATAAGGCAGAGCTGAGCATAGTTCAGTGTGTGTGAAAAAGGAGTTGGTGTTGGAGCAGTTGCTGCAGACAGAAAGGAGGGGTGCTACCATTTAAGAACCCAGGCAACATCCTTGAGATGGTACTCCATGTGGGAGAGGTTCCAGGTCAGTGGACTAAGAGAGTTAGGCCAGCTGAGAGAGTCGGGGAGACCACAGCTGAGACAACTGGAAGAGAGAGTCTTGGGAACCAGAGGGGACCGTGAGTCTTGGAGGAGTGTGGAAGCCTGGAGTGTCAGTAGAGCCCCTTCCTAGAGGCCAGAAGTGGGTCTGTGCAGCAAGGAACTGTGCCCAAGGCTGAGCAAGCCTTAAGAGCCAGGTGGATTGGCATTTTTCAGTTGTTTTTGAGAGAAGAACCCCTGTGTGGGAAACAAAACTTGTGTGTGAACTTTCATCTTTTTGTTACTTTCAATAAAAGTGGGCTACCACGCCCTTAAACCTTAGTCCCTGTTGGCTGTGAACTCACTTAAAATGCATCTTTCACTGAGCTAGACCCCCCAATGTCACAAGTGGTGTTCGAATGCGGGCATAGAGACGGTAAAATCTGGGTCTCTGCGCCAGCAGTGAGTTTGTCGAAGAACTGTCAGTGGCTGTGTATGGAAATGCAGCCAGGCAATGAGAATTGTGTGCAGGTAGTGCACCTGTGAGAATTTTTTTTTATTACTGCTGTGAACTGTGTAACAAGCTGCTGTGCATGTGACTGCAAGGATGAGGCAGTCAAAACACAAGACATTCATGTTAAATCAAGTTAAAGAGGAAGTGAGCTCAGCGTGGCCTGAGAAGATGTCTCCACCTAGGAGGGCCAGTCAAAAGGGGTCAGTGGTGTATGAGACCGTGAATGAGTGGTTCAAGCGGAACCAGAATAAAGAGTGGGAAGTTGACATAGTGGCGTCTAACTTCATACGGCCAATGCTGCCTACAGAAGAGGCTGAAGGTTGAATGACTTGGCTTCCGAATCTAAGCAAAGGTACTGAGATGGTGTCATGGGGGTTCCCAACAAGCAGTGTTGTTTGCAATAATCAGACAAAAACTGGATCTTGCCTGTGGACCAGTCGATACTGGGATTGTGAGCCTTTAGCCAAGGCATTCCTAAGATGATTGGAAAGAGAGGAGAGGAGATGACATCCAGGCGTAAAAGTTCCTGATGTTCCGGGCCAATAGTGGCCAGTAAAGGAACAGTCTCCTGGGTAACTGGTCCGGAGCTGAGGGTGGAGCCGTCCGCTAAGAATACTGCCAGTCCCTGGGCCTTGGGTTGGATAGGAATGTTATGGTTTTCAACAAAGGTTCGGTCAATGAAACCGCTGCATGCTCCCGAATCAATAATGACCAGTACTGGGATGTTCCTTCCAGGTAGCTGTAATATAACAGAAAGTGTTAAATGGTTACCGGATCTGGGTGAGACAGGTGCACACAAAGAAGAGGACAGCAGGCACTTACGTCTCTTGTTGGGGCATGCCCTTACAAAGTGTCCAGATTCTCCACAATACAGGCACAGATTGAGTGCGCGTCTGCGCGTCTTCTCCTCTGGGGTCAAAGAGGGACGGAGCAGTCCTAGCTGCATGGGTTCTGGAGATTCCTGGGCCAGAACAGATGAGACAGGAGAAGCTTGGTTCGGGGCACTAGGAACCCCGGGCAACATCCAAGTGGAACGTGGGTGGCCAACGGACCTCTCAGTACGTCTCTCTCTAAGACGGCGGTCAATCTGAATTGACAGGTTTATGAGCTCATCCAGCGTCTGAGGTATCCCCACACGTGGCGTGCCAATTCATCTTTAAGGGGGTCGGACAACCCCAGCCGGTATTGGTGACGCAAGGCCGCGTCATTCCACTCTGTATCAGAGCTCCAACGTCTAAACTCTACAGCGTAGTCTTCGGCCGCTCTGCGGCCTTGTTGTAGAGAGTGCAAGGCGGCTTCTGCCGTGGCCGTTAGTTGGGGGTCCTCGTATAGCTGAGACATTGCTATGAAGAGGTCATCCAAGGAATCCAGAGATCTGGATTTTTGTTTCAGCAGACGGTGGGCCCAGGTCTGGGGCTCGCCAGTCAGAAGTGATATAACGAACCCCACCTTAGTGGCTTCCAAAGAAAATGTACGGGGTTGCAAGGCAAAGTAAAGTTCTCCAGAGAACTTTTCAGGTGTAGGCACCCTGGGCTCCGGTGGGAGCATTACTACAGAGGGTGCTGCGGAAGGGTTAGCAGGTGCTGCTCCCTGAGGAGATGCTGAGAGGGCCTGGACCTGTCCCTCCAGTCTTGTATAGCCTTCCTGTAGGCTTTTAACCACTTGGATGAGGCCCGCTAGGTGCCTGCAAAGTTCATCCATGGGGAGGCCCCCTGCCCGGACTTAGTCATGGCTGCCTGATACTGTCAGGTCCCTCACTTACCAGACAGGTGAGTCCGCATGGGCAGAGGGTAGGCTCCCTTACGTATCTGACTCGGGGCCCCTGATAGAGCAGACAGGAAGCCTGCGAGTACGGAGTGGTATGAGGGCCTGGTATATGGATCCTGGAGAAAGGTGGTCTTTCAAGCAGCAGGTAGAACTCAGGAACGCTGAAACTGATGCTGCGCAGGAGCTTACTAGGCTGGTCACACACAGGCAGAGGTTGGCAACGGCTGGCAACAGAGGTTCAAAAGGAGCAGGCAGAAGCGGGGTCAAACAAGCCGGGGTCGGGTTCAGGCAGCAGTCAGGGAGGTCCAAAAGGCAAGCCGGGTCATAACAGGTCAAAACTTCAGAGATACGGAACACAGAGAGGATCACGGAACTTAGGCACAGAGCTGTTGATCAGGGGGAAAGTTTTTCACATATCCAAAAAGGTTATGAAATATCAATAAAAGACTATTATACCTGCCAATCCTCCTATGTCATATGCATCATCAAATGTCTATGCGGCCTTCTCTATTTGGGGAGACCACACAGAAAATAAAAGATTGTATCGCGAGACACAAATACTTCATTAGGGATAAGTTGGACAAATTACCACTACCTAGACACTTTATAAAAAAAGGCCACACAGTTTTGCAACTTAGATTTATGGCCTTTGATGGGGTGTCAAAAAATAGACGGTGGGGGTAATAGGGAATTGGAGTTGAGAAAAAGAAGTTAATTGGATACATCGGCTTGATACCCTTCAACCTAAAGGGTTAAATTCAGGTTTTGATTTGTATTTATTTCTCTAAAATGGTATACTTTTTATGTTTTGATATGAATCACATGGGCATGCTCACTATATAGAAAATATATAAATAAACTATTTTTTTCATGTACAGTGGGGACGGAAAGTATTCAGGCCCCCTTATCCTATACAGAAAAACAAATATAGAAAATAAAAATGTATAAAAATATATACATTGATAAAAGTAAAAAAAATAAAAATATAGATTTAATATATACATAAAAACAATAATTAATTAAATTAAATTAAATTAAAAAAACCCCAAACTTATATACAGTGGGGACGGAAAGTATTCAGACCCCCTTAAACTTTTCACTCTTTGTTATATTGCAGCCATTTGCTAAATGATTTAAGTTCATTTTTTTTCCTCATTAATGTACACACAGCACCCCATATTGACAGAAAAACACAGAATTGTTGACATTTTTGCAGATTTATTAAAAAAGAAAAACTGAAATATTACATGGTCCTAAGTATTCAGACCCTTTGCTGTGACACTCATATATTTAACTCAGGTGCTGTCCATTTCTTCTGCTCATCCTTGAGATAGTTCTACACCTTTATTTGAGTCCAGCTGTGTTTGATTATACTGATTGGACTTGATTAGGAAAGCCACACACCTGTCTATATAAGACCTTACAGCTGACAGTTCATGTCAGAGCAAATGAGAATCATGAGGCCAAAGGAACTGCCTGAAGAGCTCAGACAGAATTGTGGCAAGGCACAGATCTGGCCAAGGTTACAAAAAAATTTCTGCTGCACTTAAGGTTCCTAAGAGCACAGTGGCCTCCATAATCCTTAAATGGAAGACATTTGGGATAACCAGAACCCTTCCTAGAGCTGGCCGTCCAGCCAAACTGAGCTATCGGGGGAGAAGAGCCTTGGTGAGAGAGGTAAAGAAGAACCCAAAGATCACTGTGGCTGAGCTCCAGAGATGCAGTCAGGAGATGGGAGAAAGTTGTAGAAAGTCAACATCACTGCAGCCCTCCACCAGTCAGGGTTTTATGGCAGAGTGTCCCGACAGAAACCTCTCCTCAGTGCAAGATACATGAGAGCCTGCATGGAGTTTGCTAAAAAACACCTGAAGGACTCCAAGATGGTGAGAAATAAGATTCTCTGGTCTGATGAGACCAAGATATAACTTTTTGGCCTTAATTCTAAGCAGTAGGTGTGGAGAAAAACAGGCACTGCTCATCACCTGTCCAATACAGTCCCAACAGTGAAGCATGGTGGTGGCAGCATCATGCTGTGGGGGTGTTTTTCAGCTGCAGGGACAGGACGACTGGTTTAAATCTTGGGAAAGATGAATGCGGCCAAGTACAGGGATATCCTGGACAAAGACCTTCTCCAGAGTGCTCAGGACCTCAGACTGGGCCGAAGGTTTACCTTCCAACAAGACAATGACCCTAAGCACACAGCTAAAATAGCAAAGAAGTGGCTTCACAACAACTCCGTGACTGTTCTTGAATGGCCCAGCCAGAGCCCTGACTTAAACCCAATTAAGCATCTCTGGAGAGACCTAAAAATCGTGAACAATTGTGAACAATTCTGTGTTTTTCTGTCAATACGGGGTTGCTGTGTGTACATTAATGGGGAAAACAAATGATTTTAGCAAATGGCTGCAATATAACAGAGTGAAAAATTTAAGGGGGTCTGAATACTTTCCGTCCCCATTGTATATAAGTTTGGGGTTTTTTTATTTAATTTAATTAATTATTGTTTTTGTGTATATATTAAATCTATAGTTTTATTTTTTTACTTTTATCAATTTATATATTTTTATATATTTTTATTTTCTATTTTTGTTTTTCTGTATAGCATTCCCGATTGATATAATCTGTGAAGTGTGGGAATATTGTCATACCTGTTGATCTTTCATTCCAAGATTGTATTATATTATGTATTCACTAAATGTTTCACACAATGATCTATCAATTTATTCCAGATTGTTTGATTGTTTAATAGATTGCTGATGAGCTCTAGATATATTTTTTCCATGTATGTGGTAATTTTATAGGCATGAGGTTTTGAAGAAGGGCGTGATCTATATTAGCCCAAAACTGTTACCATGACTGCCTGAATTTTCGGATGTTTTAAACTTCTTCATTAAAACACTTTTTTTTTTTTTTGTGCAGCAATCCCACTTGATTACTGTGTAAATGTCACAGGCGGGAAGGGGTTAAACACTAGGGGGCGATCAAGGGGACCCGCGGGTGCACACGCCTGGGATTATGAAGGGACATACGGGTATGCCTTTTTGCGCACACTTATGCAACCATAATATTTTATTTATTATTTTTACTTCCCTCCACCTAAAAGATTTTGGTTTGTTGTTCAACTAATAAATAAATATATATGTATGTAAATAATAGTTTTTTTTTTCATCACTGATGAGCAAAGTAATTTACCTAATGCTAAAAAGTAAGAGAAAGATCTCTCCACCTTAGCTTACAGTATATGAAGGATTAAATGTTTCTTTAAAAAAAAAGAAACTTCTTTCGAAGAAATTTAAAAGTGGACACAACGTTCATTATACAGGAATGTATGAGCATTGGTTTGACCTTGTGATGTATGACATTACATTTTATATATCCATATTTACATTTTTGACAATGTTTGGTCATGGAGTTCAAAGCTTTTTATCTTCCCTGCAGTCTCCCAAGTGATCTAAATTACCTGCACACGGTACCATTTATATATGATTTGAAGACAAATGTATTTATTGACAATGTTTTTATCCATGTTTGTTTCTGTATAAACAAATTAGAAGTTTGTTATTAACATTCATTTATGTATGCCATTGTAGATATTTTTCAAAATTGCCTGATAGAGCAGACTGGTTTCTAAAACACATGTTGCATTGCCACCATTCCACTAATATTAGTGCATTCTGCATGATTGTGTGTGTGTGTGTATATACCAATTAGTGGTACTATTCTAGTATGTAATAATGCTTTAGATTCTTGAAATATATTTTACAACTTTTATGGATTATTATTTTAAATGTTCAAAATGTAGGTATTCAATGTTTATATACAGTATATCCCTGAATTGGCAGCACTACAAATGTGTCATTTGTACCTTAATGTGCAAATATACAGTATAACCTCAAATGTGTGAATATACAAATTGCATATAAAGTACAAGAAAACACCTGCTGACATCTCCTAGAAACCTCTTCCTTTTTTTTTTCCCAACTTTCATTTGGTTCATAAAATAAAATCTTTCAGTGCTCCAAATCTAGTGTGTAACTAATCAGTGTTTCTACTTCTGTAAACACCTCCAGTTCGCTTCAAATCTCACCCAGCTGAAGGTATTGTAAAAATGTATCTTCTTTTTTGTGCATTTTATTTTCATCCTCATCAACTGACCCTTGGGAACATTATATAATCACAATAGATAATGGCAGTTGGAAGTAGGGATGTAACTGTTTGTCTGTCTTCTTAAAGTCTGTCCTTGTTATCCCAGTATTTTTTATAAATGGCTTTAAATAAAAAAAAAAAAACTTAGGAAACTTATGCAAATGATCTGACAAGACATGTTTTTTTATTTTCAATATTTTTATTAATTTCACAAAAATAAAGAAATATAGACATAAATGTGACCTGCAAGGCCCATTTCAAAACATATGACGAGATATATATTAACGTTAGCCGGTTTGTCTTTATGGTTTAAAGAGAGCTGGTAATTTTTATCTCACTTAAGTAATGTGGTTATCATCTACAAAAATATCTCTAAAGTAACATGTAAAAATTATCTAGGACATTTTCAAACATGAGCCATATTTTAAGTCTGACTCCAGTTCACCCAAGGTGAGGACCCCAAACCGCCCCTATGGGTTCACACTGCGGAAATGAGGATCTCACTGGGTATCACCATGATCCAGAACGTTGCACCCCTGCTTCCCTCTCACAGAGCCATGGGAGAAAGCACCATGGCCTTAGTTTCCATGGCTTCAGAACATTGCCTTAAGAAGTTTCAAGGCTAAGTCATAGATTCAACGTTTTTAGTCAGTGTCAATCAAAGAGGTACTGAAAGGAAAAGTGCACAAATCTTTATTGAACATTTTGTATCTTGCAGTGTGCAATTTCAGGAATTAACTGCTAATGTCACATAAGCTATCTTGTTGAGAAGATAGGGAGAAGAGTCAGAAAAGAGGCAGGGAAAGAGATGGAGAGGAATGAGGAAGAGGGCTGAACTTTCTGGGGTCTCCATTTAAAGGTGTATATGTCCCGGAAAGAGGGGGACCTGAACATAAAGTGCCCA
Organism: Aquarana catesbeiana; assembly: GCF_042186555.1. Classification (NCBI taxonomy): domain Eukaryota; kingdom Metazoa; phylum Chordata; class Amphibia; order Anura; family Ranidae; genus Aquarana; species Aquarana catesbeiana. Next base: position 247,458,672 of record NC_133325.1, on the reverse strand, counting down.
GGGTTCCCAAACCTTCTCGAAACATGGGACTGTTCCCTGTAATTTAGATACTATTTGTTCCTGGGACATGATCCACAATATTTTCTGTTTGGTTGCTGAGATCGAGACTGTAGATTTCTTCCATGCTCCCGCTATTGTGATTTTGGCTCCCAGAAACATGAACAGAATCAGGGACTGTGTATGTTTAGGGGTATACTTAACCCTGTGATTTAGGAGAGGGTAAACGGGATCCTGCGGAACCGAGACCCCTGATACTTTCCGGACTATTTGGAAGAGTTTATTCCAAAAGCTCCGTGGGCATACCCACCATATGTGGAGCATTTCCCCCTCATGATTGCACCCTCTGTAACATAGAGGAGACATGTCTGGGTAGAGCTTGGCCAGTCTGGCAGGAACATAATACCATCTGATGACTACTTTAATGTTTGCTTTGATTAGAGAATTAATGATGCCCTTAAAGGAGTGTCTAAAACACTGAAATCATTGTTCTGGTTCTAAGTGATTTTCTAAGTCCGATTCCCAGGACCGAGCATATGGAGGGGTTTCTGCCTTGTCTGCCAGAGAGGAATATATAAGGGAGATACCTCCCCTCTGATCCAATATACCTGAGCACCATTGCTCATATGGTGAGGATTTAGGGGGTTCCTTCTTGTCTGACCAGATCTTATGTAAGAAATGTGAGATCTGATGGAGTCTATACCTTTCAGTGTGGGGCATATCAAATTTACTAATGAAGTATCCCAGAGATATTGGTCCCGTCGAGCTAAAGAAATGCCTATTCTGAAGAGCCCTTTATTCAGCCACCAACGGAATGCCTGACTGTTCAATCCAGGGGGGAACTCTGGATTGTGGAGTAAGTGTGACAGGGGCCTTATACTAGAGGTAAGTGACAATGTTTATGCAGCACATCACATAGTGCTAGGGAGTGAGAGAGAGAGTGGGAGATAGGATAGTGGGTCTTTGCTTAGGAGGTTTACAAAGAAGAAAATCTATCCTGTGATTTGGAACTGCTTGTCTTTCCAGAGAGATCCAATCAGGTTTGGATCCTCTAGAATAGGCCATAGAAAATCGAGCTAATTGTGCGGCTTGATAGTACTACCATAGATTGGGCAGACCCAGTCCTCCCTGGTTTTTCAGGCTGAACAGGACCTCCTTGGAGCAACGATGCCCTTTTTTCCCCCATACAAACTTATGATTTTAGACTGTAGTTCAGAGAGATCTTTTCTTGATTGGTATAGGGAGGGAACGGAATAGATACAATAGTTGTGGAAGCAATGGCATCTTGACAGCGTTAATCCTACCAAGCCAGCACAGACCAAAATTTCAACCAAGCTTTTAAGTCATCTTGTGCTTTTCAGAACATGGGGGGGGGGGGGGTAATTGGCTTTATACATATTGCCTATATAGTCCGTTAATTTTATTCCTAAATAAGGCATGGAATCATTTGTCCAAGGGAACAGGAAATATTGTTTAAGCTGATCAACTAGTCTGGGGGGGACCGATACATTTAATGCCACTGATTTGGCTACATTAACTTTAAGGCCTGAAATAGCACCAAAATTGTGAAGTAGCTTAATTACATTTGAATTACATTTGGGGTTGATATTATTGGTGATGTGATGAATAAAAGCATATCATTTGCAAATAGCGCACATTTATGTTCATCTGGGCAACACCTTACCCCTCTGATATCAGGATGCGATCTGATGGCAATGGCCAGGGTTTCAATAACTATTGCAAATATTAGGGGGGGATAAAGGGCAGCCCTGTCTAGTTTTTTTTGAATGCTAAAAGCATTCGAATAGTGACCTAACGGGCAAAATTGTGCGCTAGGATTAGAGTATAACGTGTGAATAATCCCCAAAAATTTTTAACCGAAACCCCACCTTTCAAGAATCTCAAATATATAAGGCCATGATATGGAATTGAAGGCCTTCTGTAAAAAAAATGTTTCTATGGCAGTGTTACAGTAGATTAAGGAGAGCTTTTTAGAGTTTTATCAGGAACAGATATATGCTGGGGGTTATTGCAGAAATTGTTCATATTTACATTGGGACAGTCAGTGGAATTCGTAAAGAGTGTCATAGACACTCTTTATAATTTTGTCAGTTCTACGCACCACAATCATCAGTGTTTGTGACATATGTTATCAGAAGCTGGCACTGAGGTTCAACAAATGTCTTGCACTCCTACCTCAGTGTAGCTCCATTCCTTATCAATAAGTCTTTCATACAGACAGGCACATGGCCAAGGAGTTTTGCTGTAGGGTGAAAGGAGCATGACAGGGACCTCTAAGAGACTAGTTCCCCATCAAGTCAATCTTGACTGTGATTGGCAGTGGGCAAATTCCATAACTTTTTCAGACCAATAGCAGGTATGGAACTTGTCCACTGCCTTTGACTGCCAGACACAGACAAGACAGACCTGATGGGAAACTAGTATCTCAGAGTTCCTTAGCAGGCTTCACCCACTCAGTAGGTGCTTTAGAATTAGGCTGTTGAAATACTTTATTAAATTCTCCCAGAGTATTTTTTTCCTAGCAGATTTACAGTACCGTTCTATGTGTGTGCTGTTTGTCTGCTATATCCCAGTTTTTAGGGAGGGATGCTTTTTTATGTTTTTAACTATGTAAGGTTTTAAAAAAGGCTGCACATGTACTCACTAGAATATTTGTATAATCAGTATAAATATTAATGTAAAATATAATGAATTGGGTTTTTTTGGCTATTATGGATCCTGTTAATATGTGGTCCTGTTTGAATTGGGGCTTGAACACTTGCCAAAACTGTTACTTTCATTCAACCCCAACCTATAGTACGTGCCAGACATACAAAGCTTTCTGTGACTGGAGAAGGGGAGATTGTGATATCAACCCCCCCCCCCCCCCCCATCAGAGAAAGCTTTGAATCAGAGAAATGTAAACAAGGCTTTTTTTCCTGAATTGAGGTGGTGTACATTACAATGAGTGACCTGCTAATATTAGTGTACTACAGTCACAACTACAACTCTCAGCTGAATGAAGGCAATGGCTTTTCCAAAGTTTAGCTTTAATTAACACTGGGAATGTACTAACTGCAATAACTGTGGTGTTTTTTTCTGGAAATAACTGATTCTGTAATGTTGATTTCCACCGTAACAAATGTTGATGGTCCAATCAGAATTGGAAAAAATTAAATCTGGGAACATATTCATTAGAATATTTTTTTTTTTTTTTTGGGAATAGATACTGTAGTATTGAAGTCTACATTTAAGAATGGCTATTGGTGGTTTTGTTGGGACTTCAACATGTTTTAAAGCTGAACTCTGGGTAGAAAAAGCTATTTTAAGCCATTTTCTGTGTAAAAGTAAATGATCTCTTTTTATTCCTGTCCTACATTCGGCTGCTTCCCTTTTTTAGTAAAACTGTTACTTTAATTCAGCCTGCACAATAAATGCCAGACATACAAGGCTTTCTGTGATTGGAAAAGAGAAGATTGTGATGTCCTTCCACTACTCCTCCAAACACAAAAAGATGTGTTTTCAATACAAAGAATATACAAGGATTTTTTCTAAATGGAAGTGTACAAGTGACCTGTTATGATCAGTGTATTACAACTGATACACAAATCTCAGAACCAGATGTTCAGCGTTTACAATACTGTGGTGGCTCAATGAAAGTAGCAGTTTTACTCAATGGACCTTCAGCCATACATGGGACACTCATAAGTAGTCATTTTGGAAATATTATTTATTATTATACACAATTTATATAGCGCCAACAGTTTATGCAGCTCTTTATAGGGATGGGCTATCTGTTTGAGTCTAACAAGAGTTCGAATCGAACATTGGCTGTTCGCCGAACAGCGAACAATTTGGGGTGTTCGCGGCAAATTCGAGAAGCCACGGAACACCCTTTAAAAGTCTATGGGAGAAATTTAAAGTGCTAATTTTAAAGGTTAATATGCAAGTTATTGTCATAAAAAGTATTTGGGGACCAGGGTCCTGCCCCAGGGGACATGTATCAATGCAGTGATTTTAATAATGCTTAAAGTGAAACAATAAAAGTGAAATATCCTTTAAATTTCGTACCTGTGGGGTGCCTATAGTATGCCTGTAAAGTAGCGCATGTTTCCCGTGTTTATAACAGTCCGAGAGCAAAATGACATTTCTAAAGGGGAAAAAAAAGTCATTTAAAAGTACTAGCGCTAATGCCGGCTATTAATGAATTGTCGGTCCCAACAATACACAAAAAGTCATTGAAAAATAAAGAAAAAAATGTGTCGGGGTCCTCAAATTCAATTACCAGGCCCTTCAGGTCTGGTATGGATATTAAGGGAAACTCTGCTCCAAAATTTTTTAAAAAATGGCGTGGGTTTCCCCCCCAAAAATCCATACCAGACCTGAAGGGTCTGGTATGGATTTTAAGAGGAACTCCGTGCCAAAATTAAAAAAAAAAAAAAAAAAAAGTTGTGGGGTTCCCCCCAAACATCCACACCAGACCCTTATCAGAGCATGCAACCTGGCAAGCCGCAGGAAAAGAGGGGGGGCGAGGGAGCACCCCCCCTGAACCATACCAGGACATATGCCCTCAACATGAGGAGGATGTCCCCATGTTGATGGGAAAAGGGCCTCATCCCCACAACCCTTGCCCGGTGGTTGTGGGGGTCTGTGGGCGGGGGGCTTATCGGAATCTGGAAGCCCCCTTTAACAAAGACACCCAGATCCTGGCCCCCCATGTGAATTGGTAAGGGGTACATTGTCCAATTCTCGATCTCCAGCGATGGATGATCTCCAGCGAGGAACACGCACAGGATCCTGCCTCCACCAGAGGCACCCAACCAATGACGCAGCACTAGCTTGACAGCTCTTATGTAGCTGAGGGCGGGGCCACCCTTCATGTGACCCCATCCCCCTCTGACAAGGGGAAATGCTGGGGTTTCCCAGTGACGTGTACGGGTGACCCCGTCCCCCTCTGATGCAATGGGAATCCTGCGTTGCATGTTGTGCGTGTTCCTCGCTGGAGTCACTTAAGATCATCCATCGCTGGAGATTGAGAATTGGATTACATCGCTGAAGTAGGAGCATGGATTTATTGGATTACATTGCTGGAATCTCTTTTTTTATTTTTTTTATTCTTAATAAAGAACTTTTCCCAAGCCGTCTCCTGTTTTTTTTTTTTTAACATTTTAAAACTTTCTTTTTGTGAAATGGTAGGGGTACAATGTACCCCTTACCAATTCACATGGGGGGTCTGGGATCTGGGTGTCCTTTTTGTTAAAGGGTGCTTCCGATAAGCCCACAGACCCCCCACATCCACCGGGCAAGGGTTGTGGGGATGAGGCCCTTGTCCCTATCAACATGGGGACATCCTCCCCATGTTGAGGGCATGTGGCCTGGTACAGTTCAGGAGGGGGTGGGCACTCTCTCGTCCCCCCTCTTTTCCTGCGGCCTGCCAGGTTGCGTGCTCGGATAAGGGTCTGGTGTGGATGTTTGGGGGGAACCCCACGCCTTTTTTTTTTTTTTTTTTTTAATTTTGGCGCAGAGTTCCCCTTAAAATCCATACCAGACCTGACGGGTCTGGTAATGGAATTTTGGGGGACCCCCACACATTTGTTTCACTTTAAGCATTATTAAAATCACTGCTCCCTCCCGAAAAACGTTTTTTTGCATTGATCCATGTCCCCTGGGGCAGGACCCAGGTCCCCAAACACTTTTTATGACAGTAACTTGCGTATTAACCTTTAAAATTAGCACTTTTGATTTGTCATGTTCATGTCCCATAGACTTTAACGGTGTTCGCGTGTTCAAACAAATTTTTAGCCTGTTCACATGTTCTGGATGCGAACCGAACAGGGGGGTGTTCGGCCCATCCCCAGGCGTTTTACAATGTAGAGGGGGGACAGCACAATTACAGTACAGTTCAATACAATAGGGACAGGAGGGCCCTGCTCATAGAGCTTACATTCTAAAGGTAGGGGGTGGTGGTACAATAGGTAATAGATGCGGGGAATGATTTGATGGGGGTGGCTTGTGGACAGTTGTTAGGTGGGTGTGAGATAGAAAATAGGTGGGTGTGGAAATATGTATATGATGAATGTACATATGTGAATATATGTCAATATATAGATGTGACCTGAGTGCTGCTGTGCTGATTAGGGATGAGCCGAACACCCCCCGGTTCGGTTCGCACCAGAACCCGCGAACGGACCGAAAGTTCGCACGAACGTTAGAACCCCATTGACGTCTATGGGACTCGAACGTTCGAAATCAAAAGTGCTCATTTTAAAGGCTAATTTGCATGGTATTGTCCTAAAAAGGGTTTGGGGACCCGGGTCCTACCCCAGGGGACATGTATCAATGCAAAAAAAACTTTTAAAAACGGCCGTTTTTTCGGGAGCAGTGATTTTAATGATGCTTAAAGTAAAAAAAAAAAAAAGTGAAATATTCCTTTAAATATCGTACCTGGGGGGTGTCTATAGTATGCCTGTAAAGTGACGCGTGTTTACCATGTTTAGAACAGTCCCTGCACCAAATGTCATTTTTAAAGGAAAAAATCTCATTTAAAACTGCTTGTGGGTTTAATGTCATGTCGGGTCATGGCAATATGGATGAAAATCAGTGAGACAAACGGCATGGGTACCCCCCAGTCCATTACCAGGCCCTTTGGGTCTTGTATGGATATTAAGGGGAACCCCGCACCCAAATTAAAATAAGGAAAGGTGTGGGGCCACCAGGCCCTATATACTCTGAACAGCAGTATACAGGCGGTGCAAACAAGACAGGGACTGTAGGTTTGTTGTTAAGTAGAATCTGTTTGTAATTTTGAACATTTTTAACGTGTTTAGCTCCAGCCAAAAAATCTTTTCTAAGCTTTTTGGAAAACATAGGGAAGGGTTATCACCCCTGTGACATTTGTTTTGCTGTCTTTCCTCCTCTTCAGAAGATTTCACCTCACTTTTTTGTCCCAATGAAAAATGTTTTTGAAAATTTGGGTTTTTTTGTGGAACAAGGATTGGAAAGCATCAGTGGAAAGGAGAAATTGTTTTCCCATATTAACTCTTACAGGAGAGAATTTCCCTTCCTAGGGGTAGATTTCATCTCACTTCCTGTTGTCTCCTTCCGTTTGCAAGTAGGAGTCGTTTGTAAGTTAGATGTTTGAAAGTAGGGTCCTGCCCTATATACTCAGCAGAAATTTGGGCCTTAGGTGTTGCTGTGGCCACAACACTGTAAGCCCTCACAGGGCCCTGCTGTGAAATATTAGATCAAGAATTGTAATTACATGCCCCTGTTGAACAGGAGCTGAAAAATTAGGCCTTAGGCACTGGTGCTGGTGCCACAACACTGCAACCCCTCACAGACACTCTAGTTGGAACGCAGGAACGAGCCCTGCTGCAAAGTATTGCTTCAAAAATTGTAATTACACGCCCCTGTTAGACAGGGGCAGAAAAATTGGGCCTTAGGCACTGGTGCTGGTGCCACAACACTGCAACCCCTCACAGACACTCTAGTTGGAACGCAGGAACGAGCCCTGCTGCAAAGTATTGCATCAAAAATTGTAATTACACGCCCCTGTTAGACAGGGGCAGAAAAATTGGGCCTTAGGCACTGGTGCTGGTGCCACAACACTGCAACCCCTCACAGACACTCTAGTTGGAACGCAGGAACGAGCCCTGCTGCAAAGTATTGCATCAAAAATTGTAATTACACGCCCCTGTTAGACAGGGGCAGAAAAATTGGGCCTTAGGCACTGGTGCTGGTGCCACAACACTGCAACCCCTCACAGACACTCTAGTTGGAATGCAGGAACGAGCCCTGCTGCAAAGTATTGCATCAAAAATTGTAATTACACGCCCCTGTTAGACAGGGGCAGAAAAATTGGGCCTTAGGCACTGGTGCTGGTGCCACAACACTGCAACCCCTCACAGACACTCTAGTTGGAACGCAGGAACGAGCCCTGCTGCAAAGTATTGCATCAAAAATTGTAATTACACGCCCCTGTTAGACAGGGGCAGAAAAATTGGGCCTTAGGCACTGGTGCTGGTGCCACAACACTGCAACCCCTCACAGACACTCTAGTTGGAATGCAGGAACGAGCCCTGCTGCAAAGTATTACATCAAAAATTGTAATTACACGCCCCTGTTAGACAGGGGCAGAAAAATTGTGCCTTAGGCACTGGTGGTGGCGCCCAGAACCAAAAATGTTCTTACAAGCTATCAGCGTGATGATTGAGGAGGAAGAAGATATTTACTCAGGGATAGTCACTCAGCATCAGCATAGGCAGTCTTTGAAGGGATCTGAGATTTCAAAAAAAATTATTCGGTTACATCAGCATCAGGTGCTTGGTAGCTGGTGGTGATCCAAGACTCATTCATTTTTATGAAGGTCAGCCGATCGACCGAGTCGGTGGACAGACGCACCCTGTGATCGGTTACCACGCCTCCAGCAGCACTGAATGTGCGTTCCGAAAGAACGCTGGATGCAGGACAGGCCAGTAGCTCAATTGCATACTGTGCAAGCTCTGGCCAGTGATCCATCCTCAAGACCCAGTAACCCAGAGGATTTTCGGTGGGAAAGGTGTCCAAGTCTGATCTTGCCCCTAGGTATTCCTGCACCATGTAAAACAGACGCTGGCGATGGTTGCTGGAACCGATCATACCTTGGGGCTGCGGACCAAAAAATTGTCTGAACGCATCGGTCAGACGGCCACCTTCTCCACCGCTCCTTCTTTGACTGACCGAAGCCTCAGCAACACGTTGTCCAGAAACAGGAGTTTGTAACCTCCCAGTCTCTGGGAACGCGTTGCACAGACCTTTCTGCAAGGCCTCCCGAAGATGTTTCATCCTCTGCTCCCTCTGCGATGGCAAGATAAGGTCCGCAACCTTACCCTTGTAACGTGGATCAAGGAGGGTTGCCAGCCAGTATTGGTCCTTCTCCTTGATACCACGAATACGAGGATCCTTACGCAGGCTTTGCAGGATCAGGGAGGCCATGCAGCGTAGGTTTGCTGAGGCATTCGGTCCGGAGTCCTCTGGGTCACTAAGAACGACATGGTCCGCAGCCACCTCCTCCCAGCCACGTACAAGTCCATGTGTTTCTTGGGACTGATCCCTTAAAGACTGCTGCTGATGCTGAGTGCCAGGCTCCACCTCCATACTGACACAATCTTCCTCCTCCTCCTCTTCCTCCTCGTCCTCTTCCTGTGTGATCGGCGGGCACGCAGGAACACTGTCTGGATAAAGGGGGCCTTGAGAGCTAAGGAAGTCCTCCTCTTCCTGCCTCTGTTCTGCCTCAAGTGCCCTGTCCATTATTCCACGCAGCGTGTGCTCCAACAGGTGGACAAGGGGGACAGTGTCACTGATGCATGCACTGTCACTGCTCACCATCCTCGTGGCCTCCTCGAATGGTGACAGGACAGTGCATGCATCCCTGATCATGGCCCACTGGCATGGGGAAAAAAACCAAGCTCCCCTGACCCTGTCCTGGTGCCATAGTCGCACAGGTACTCATTGATGGCCCTCTGCTGCATGTGCAGCCGCTGCAGCATGGCCAACGTTGAGTTCCACCTGGTGGGCATGTCACAGATTAGGCAGTTCTTGGGCAGGTTAAACTCCTTTTGGAGGTCCGTCAGCCGAGCACTGGCATTATATGACCGGCGGAAATGCACACAGACTTTCCTGGCCTGCCTCAGGACATCCTGTAAGCCCGGGTACCTGCCCAAGAACCGCTGCACCACCAAGTTAAGGACGTGAGCCAAACAGGGCACATGGGTCATTTGTCCCTGTCGGAGGGCAGAGAGGAGGTTGGTGCCATTGTCGCAAACCACCATTCCTGCCTTAAGTTGGCGTGGCGTCAACCACCTCTGAACCTGCCCCTGCAGAGCTGACAGAACCTCTGCCCCAGTGTGGCTCCTGTCCCCCAAGCACACCAGCTCAAGCACCGCATGGCATCTTTTGGCCTGCGTACTTGCGTAGCCCCTTGAACGCCTACGGAGCACCGCTGGTTCCGAGGAAGAGGCCATGGAGGAAGAAGAAGAGGAGGGGGTGGAGGAGAGAGGTGTGTCACAATCAGCATTTTGGAGGCGTGGTGGCGGAACAACCTCCAACACTACTGCACCTTGTCCTGCATCCTTCCCAGCTGCCAGCAGAGTCACCCAATGCGCCGTGAAACTTAGGTAACGTCCCTGTCCATGCCTGCTGGACCATGAGTCAGCGGTAATATGCACCTTACCGCTGACCGCCCTGTCCAGCGAGGCATGGACATTGCCTTCCACATGCCAGTAGAGAGCCGGAATCGCCTTCCGTGAGAAAAAGTGGCGTTTGGGTACCTGCCACTGAGGAACCGCACATTCCACAAACTCACGGAAGGGGGCAGAGTCTACCAACTGAAAAGGCAGCAGTTGAAGTGCTAGCAATTTTGCCAAGCTAGCATTCAACCGCTGGGCATGTGGATGGCTGGGAGCAAACTTCTTTCGGCGGTGCAGCAGCTGGGGCAGGGAAATTTGCCTGGTACAATCTGACGTCGGTGTACCAAAAGCAGATTGCCCACAAGTACTTGGCTGTGACACACCTAATTCTACACCTTCATTCCTCTCACTGCAGGTCTCAGAGAGGACTGAAGGTCTAGTGGGGTTGGAAATCTCAGCTGATGAGGAGCAAGGAGAGATCCTCTTTGTTCTTTGGTGTGGGTCTTTTAGATACGCTTGCCAACGAACTGCATGGCAGGTCAACATATGTCTGGTCAAGCATGTGGTACCCAAGCGGGAGATGTTTTGGCCACGTGAGATACGCTTGAGACATATGTTGCAAATAGCAGCGGTGCGATCTGATGCACTCGTCTCAAAAAAGGCCCACACCAAAGAACTTTTTGAATAACGCGCAGAGACTGCAGCGCCCTGCACATGTGGAGCTTTGGGGTGTGATGCAGTCAATGTGCTGCCCTTAGGCTGGCCCCTGGAGGGCATCCTGCCTCGTTGGTGATGTGCCGCCGCCTCCTCCTCCTCCTCCTCCTCCTCCTCCTCCTCCTCTCTCCTATCAGGCACCCACGTTGAGTCAGTGACCTCATCATCCCCTCCCTCCTCATCACTGGAGCAAGCCTGGCAGTATGCTGCAGCAGGGGGAGCATGACTGCCAGATTGCTGTCCTTCTTGGGCACCCCCTCTGTCCGTGCTCATGTTACTGCCTTCATCGAGCTCAGTATCGTCATCAGAGCCTTCCAAACGCTGGGCATCCTCCTGGAGCATGTACCCAACACTGTGGTCAAACAGTTCGAGGGAATCCTCATGAGGACATGGTGGAGCTAGGGAAGGAGTCACTGATGACATTGAGCTGAGGGAAGAGACCGCTGCTTTGCCAGACAAAGCACCCTGGGCATGGGTGAGAGAGGATGAGGAGGATGAGGACGGCTTGGTCATCCACTCGACCAAGTCTTCCACATGTTGCGGCTCAACACGGCCAGCTGCCGAAAAAAAGGCCAAGCGTGTCCCATGGCCACGTGCTGATGAGGATGCACCGTCTCCACGACCAGCACTAGACACAGAGCCTGCTTGCCCTCTCTTATTGGCTTGTGACTGTCTGCCTCTCCTTTTTGGCCTTCCAGACATACTAATGGCCTGTAGCTGCACTAAGCTGGGATAGAACACCTGTAATTTTCTTCAAGTAGCTTTATATACTGTAACCAGACAAGCCTGCCTGTCAGTAGGAAGATAACAGGAACGGATCTAGCTGAACACTGTGAGCAGGACGCACTGTACTAAATGTAAATAGTCTAGCTGCCTGACCGTGGTACTAATAGGATCAAATAGAACACCTGTAATTTTCTTCAGGTAGCTTTATATACTGTAACCAGACAAGCCTGCCTGTCAGTAGGAAGATAACAGGAACGGATCTAGCTGTACACTGTGAGCAGGACGCACTGTACTAAATGTAAATAGTCTAGCTGCCTGACCGTGGTACTAATAGGATCAAATAGAACACCTGTAATTTTCTTCAGGTAGCTTTATATACTGTAACCAGACAAGCCTGCCTGTCAGTAGGAATTTAACAGGAACGGATCTAGCTGAACACTGTGAGCAGGATGCACTGCACTAAATGTAAATAGTCTAGAAGATAACAGGAACGGATCTAGCTGAACACTGTGAGCAGGACGCACTGCACTAAATGTAAATAGTCTAGAAGATAACAGGAACGGATCTAGCTGAACACTGTGAGCAGGACGCACTGCACTAAATGTAAATAGTCTAGAAGATAACAGGAACGGATCTAGCTGAACACTGTGAGCAGGACGCACTGCACTAAATGTAAATAGTCTAGAAGATAACAGGAACGGATCTAGCTGAACACTGTGAGCAGGACGCACTGCACTAAATGTAAATAGCAGGAACGGATCTAGCTGAACACTGTGAGCAGGACGCACTGCACTAAATGTAAATAGTCTAGAAGATAACAGGAACGGATCTAGCTGAACACTGTGAGCAGGACGCACTGCACTAAATGTAAATAGCAGGAACGGCTCTAGCTGAACACTGTGAGCAGGACGCACTGCACTAAATGTAAATAGCAGGAACGGATCTAGCTGAACACTGTGAGCAGGACGCACTGCACTAAATGTAAATAGTCTAGAAGATAACAGGAACGGATCTAGCTGAACACTGTGAGCAGGACGCACTGCACTAAATGTAAATAGCAGGAACGGATCTAGCTGAACACTGTGAGCAGGACGCACTGCACTAAATGTAAATAGCAGGAACGGATCTAGCTGAACACTGTGAGCAGGACGCACTGCACTAAATGTAAATAGCAGGAACGGATCTAGCTGAACACTGTGAGCAGGACGCACTGCACTAAATGTAAATAACAGGAACGGATCTAGCTGAACACTGTGAGCAGGACGCACTGCACTAAATGTAAATAGCAGGAACGGATCTAGCTGAACACTGTGAGCAGGACGCACTGCACTAAATGTAAATAGCAGGAACGGATCTAGCTGAACACTGTGAGCAGGACGCACTGCACTAAATGTAAATAGCAGGAACGGATCTAGCTGAACACTGTGAGCAGGACGCACTGCACTAAATGTAAATAGTCTAGAAGATAACAGGAACGGATCTAGCTGAACACTGTGAGCAGGACGTACTGCACTAAATGTAAATAGCAGGAACGGATCTAGCTGAACACTGTGAGCAGGACGCACTGCATTAAATGTAAATAGTCTAGATAGAAGATAACAGGAACGGATCTAGCTAAACTGAATACAGTGTATATATATATATGCAACACCTGGGATGCATATATATACACAATACACTGTAAGTGCAGCTAACTGACTGACTGTTCTGCCTAATCTATCTAACTCAAATCAAATGACACTGTGTGTCTCTCTCTCTCTCTATCTCTCAGCACACCGGAACACACACTACACAGGGCCGCCGTGCAGGCGGCCTTATATAGTGTGGGGTGTGTACTAAATCCCCTGAGCCATAATTGGCCAAAGCCACCCTGGCTTTGGCCAATTACAGCTCTCTCTACTGACGGCGCTGTGATTGGCCAAGCATGCGGGTCATAGTGCATGCTTGGCCAATCATCAGCCAGCAATGCACTGCGATGCCGCAGTGAATTATGGGCCGTGACGCGCCACACGAATTTAGCGCGAACGGCCCATATCGTTCGCAATTCGGCGAACGGGCGAACAGCCGATGTTCGAGTCGAACATGGGTTCGACTCGAACACGAAGCTCATCCCTAGTGCTGATTAAAAGCACTACTGGCCACCTTGATTAAGAATGTACCACATGAGGTGAGGAGACCCCCAATTGGGCACATGTTTGATAGTCTTTGGTAGTCCATGGTGGAAGATTTCTGATACCGTTTAAGATTTACTTTTATTGAAGGCATATGAACTGTGTTGGCTGTTTTGTTCTGAACATTCACAACCAAATTGTACAATATATGGGACTGTTTCCATGTTTTGTTTTGTTCTTTCATTTATTTACTGCACATGATATATGATGACTGTATAATTTATGAGCACTGTTGTCAACATTTGGTATTTTTTAATAAAAGAGCGCTCCACTGTATTGGGTATGCATTTATTGAGATTAGTGTGGTGATTGCACTGTGGAGCGATGTGGAGTGAGACTAACAAACTGTATTTTTTTTCAGTATTTAATTCCTTTTATTTTAATATTTCAATATTTATTTGGAATAAAATATTGTATTGGATGGTGTCCGATCTTATGATAATAAAACAATGAATTTGATGCTATTATGTAACCACAGATAGCACCATTATAAATGTTAATTGTGATCATCCTTTCCTGAGGGTATTTGATGTTATTAGCATGTTACCATTGACAGCGCCTTTGTAAATAGTAGCCGTAGTTAATGTTAATTGCAGCAAATGTAATATCGGCCTTTTTATTCTGCATTGCAGCCAGTATCCATGGGGATCTGTAAACAATATGGTGGTATTTAACCCTGGTTGACAATCACCCAGCTCAATCCCTGAGGAAGTCACGTGATCAGTGACAATCTTTGTTAACTGTGATATATATATATATATATATATATATATATATATATATATATATATATATATATATATATATATATATATATATATATATATATATATATATTATTATTATTTTATTTTTACATTTTTAATTTTTTTTAATGTGAGTGCAATTCTATCTTAGTTAAATGATATGATACTATTGGGAGTTTTGTTTATACCTCTTAAAGATCTGCAATGACACAAGGGAAACCTTTTAAAGAGGCAAGAACCTAGGAAATACAAGATTGCCCAGAGGGAAAGAGACTGACCTTGTGAGAAAAGAATAAGCGCTGTTAGACCTATATGAAAGTATGGGTCTAATGTGAAGGTGAGCAGGCACTTTGCACTGAGGTGGAGCACTAATGGTTTTGTCATCAGTGGGCTCAAATTGTTATGCATGATTTTTTATTCTTTGAGTGATGACATCAATTGCAGCTATTGGATCGCCTTGCAGAACTGGGATTGTTACACAAATTTGCATAATATTGTCAGAATTTAGTATGTTTTATATAAAGCACTTATAAGATTATTTCTACAGCATTTTGTGGACTCATTTTACCTGTGTGTGTGTGTGTGTGTGTATGTATATGTGTGTATATATATATATATATATCTATCTATCTATCTATCTATCTATCTATCTATCTATCTATCTATCTATCTATCTATCTATCTATCTATCTATCTATCTATCTATCTATCTATATATCTATCTATATATCTATATATATAAATATTTTATAGTATCTCACAAAAGTGAGTGCACCCCTCACATTTTTGTGAGGATGTAAATGGTAAATGTCCAAATTGATGTCAATATTTTGTGTGGCCACCATTATTTCCCAGCACTGCCTTAACCCTCTTGGGCATGGAGTTCACCAGAACTTCACAGGTTGCCACTGGAGTCCTCTTCCACTCCTCTATGACTACATCACGGAGCTGGCGTAGGTTAGAGACCTTGCGCTCCTCCACCTTCCGTTTGAGGATGCCCCACAGATGCTCAAAAGGGTTTACTTCTGGAGACATGTTTGGCCAGTCCACCACCTTTATCCTCAGTTTCTTTAGCAAGGCACTGGTCATCTCAAAGGTGTGTTTGGGGTCGTTATCATGTTGGAATACTGCCCTGCAGCCCAGGGTCTGAAGGGAGGGGATCATGCTCTGCTTCAGTATGTCACAGTACATGTTGGCATTCGTGGTTCCCTCAATGAACTGTAGCTCCCCAGTGCCGGAAGAACTCATGCAGCCTCGACCATGACACTCCCACCACCATACTTGACACACCATGCTTGACATATAGGAAAGACACACTTGTCTTTGTACTCCTCACCTGGTTGCCATCACACACGCTTGACACCATGTGAACCAAATAAGTTTATCTTGGTCTCATCAGACCACAGGACATGGTTCCAGTAATCCATGTCCTTAGTTTGCTTGTCTTCAGCAAACTGTTTGCGGGCTTTCATGTGCATCATCTTTCAAAGAGGCTCCCTTCTTGGGTGACAGCCACGTAGACCAATTTGATGCAGTGTGCGGCGTATGGTCTGAGCACTGACAGGCTGACCCCCCCACCCCTTCAACCTCTGCAGCAATGCTGGCAGCACTCATATGTCTATTTCCCAAAGACAACCTCTGGATATGATGCTGAGCACGTGCACTCAACTTCTTTGGTCGACCATGGCGAGGCCTGTTCTGAGTGAAACCTATCCTGTTATACCCCTGTATGGTCTTGGCCACTGTGCTGCAGCTCAGTTTTAGGGTCTTGGCAATCTTTTATAGCCTAGGCCATTTTATGTAGGCATAGTTATTTGCCATGAGGTGCCATGTTGAACTTCCAGTGACCAGTATGAGAGAGTGAGAGTGACAACACCAAATTTCACACCTGCTCCCCATTCACAACTGAGACCTTGTAACACTAACAAGTCACATGACACCGGGGAAGTAAAATGGCTAATTGGGCCCAATTTGGACATTTTCACTGAGGGGTGAACTCACTTTTGTTGCCAGCGGTTTAGACATTAACCTCTTCTGGACTGCCGCATTCCGATATACATCCTTACTTTGATGGAGATATCATTGTTATGGCAGCAGCTAGCTGCCATAACCCCAGTATCCTCGTGTTCAGACAGTCCGGTTTCTGATACGAGTGGTCCCTGTAGTGAATTCGCTGCAAGATCACTTTTATTAGCGGCGGGAGAGGGCCCCCCTCCCACCGTGCTCCGGTGCCCTCCGCTGCTTACCGGATCCATCAGCAGTGGCGGAGGAAATCAGATCTTCACCCTGGCTGGGCATGGAGATGAATGAGGGGAAGATGGCCCCCACCCATCTCCATAACAATGCAGGGTGGAAGCGACGTCAAAGGGGTACATCAAAACGTCACTTTCGCCTACAGCACTTTAAGGGCCATTTTTTTTTTTTTTTCATTGAACAAAGGTTTTATTAATCAACTGGTGCATACATGTTATGTTTGCTTTAACATATAAACTTGGTAACTAGTACATTGATTGTTATACAGTCTGTACATAGGATAATTGGTACATTGTTCTTGTCATGTGAGAATATTCTATATGTGCACATTTAACACATAGAAACTACACATCGAGGCGCGCACCCAGGTAATCATTCCATACTAATTTGGTTTCATTATACACAGGTATTAGACTCTTGAAGTCAACGATCCCATATCTTGTTGTACTTGGCAGGGCAACCTCTATTAATATATATGCATTTCTTATACGATAAGGTATTATTCATTTCTATTTTCCATTCTACTATTTTGGGAGGCATTTGTCTCATCCATTTTTTAGCTATGATCTTTCTTGCTGCAAAGAGTGTCTCATGGAGAAATGTTTTTGTATATTCGTCAATTGTGTCTGGAATTATACCCAGGAGGCATTGTTTTGGGTCTAGAGCTAGAGGTGAGCCCATTGTATCGTGTAGAAATGTCACAATTTGTTCCCACAAGCCTTGAATCTTAGGACAAGTCCAGATCAAGTGGAAAAAAGTGCCTGTCTCTTTCCCACACATCAGCCATGTGGTAGATTGTATGCGTTTGTATCTTGCTACTCTAAGGGGTGCGAGGTATGCCCTATGAAGAATGTAAAGCTGCGACAGACAGTCTGATAGTTTGGGGGACACAGCCTTACAAGACTCCAGTGCCTCCCCCCCACTCCTCATCCTCTGTTGGTCCCACTTCTCTTTCCCATCTTGGTTTGAGATCATATGCTATTTTAGTAGCGATGGGGGTTGAGAGCATGTTATAGAAAGCTGAAATCAGTTTGTGGGGGTCCGTGTTCTTAATTACTGCCATAAGGACATTAGGTGTAGGGTTTGGGAGGGAATCAGGAAATTGCGATTGTGCCGCATGACGGATTTGTAAAAATCTAAAGAACATTTGATTCTGAATTGTAAATTCTTCTGTAAGTGAATCCAAAGTTTTAGGATGCCCGTCTTTTAGTAAGTGATGCAGGTAAAATATTCCCTGCATGGACCATAAGTTTGTGTCATGAATTTAGTTGAATTCAGGAAGATTCTTGTTGTGCCATACCGGCATGTAATCATTGAATTGTGGGATTTCAAGTTTGGAGGTGGCTAAGTCCCATATTTTCCTGTAGTGATATAGCATGGTTTGTCTATTTTCCCCTAGTTCCATCCCCCCGAGCCCGATGCTATTGCATATATTGAGTCCTTGGTGTGTTGTGCCCATTTTGGACATAGAAGCGTGAGAAATCTCTCGCTGTCCGTTTTATCTAAGTGGAAGAGCTGCGACAGTTGTGATGCAATGTAATATAGGTTAAAGTCAGGGAGAGCTGTGCCACCAAGGTCAGTCGGGTTCTTGAGAGATTGCCATGACAGTTTGTGTCTGTTGGTGCCCCACACAAATGGCTTGAGAAGGGACTCTAAAGATTTGAAATGTTTCAGGGGTAAGTAAACTGGAGTATGCCAGAGAACATACAGTATTTTAGGGAGTAAGATCATTTTAATTAAATTTATGTGACCCCAGGTCCCAAGTGGGAGTCTGGACCAAACCCATACTTTATTTTTAACCATGGAAAGGAGAGGGTCATATTGAGGGATACATAATCTGCAGGGGATCTGGATATATGGATCCCTAGATAATTAATAACAGCATCTCTCTGAAGCGGTAGTCTGGCTTGGGATTCTGGGGGTGGGAAGCTATCAATTGGTAGAATTTGGGACTTATCCCAATTGATTTTCAGTCCTGAAAATATTCCGAATTGTTCGATCGTGTGGAGTGCGGTATGTAAGGATGGGCCCGAATCTGCTAAATATAGCAGCGTGTCGTCTGCATAAATACTGATTTTTTTCAATTAAAGAGCCCAGTCTTAGCCCTTTAATCTCCGGGTTCGCTCAGATGGATATCGCAAGGGGTTCTGCCGCAAGGGCATACAATAGTGGGGATAAGAGGCAGCCCTGTCTCGTGCCTCTACTGAGGTCAAACATCTGAAACGACCACCCTTTAGCCACCACCCTGGCCCTGTATGCCTGGTATAGCAATTGAACCCACTTGATAAATTTTGGACCGAAGCTATAGCCCTCCAAGCATCTCCAGAGATACCTCCACTCCACCGAATTAAAGGCTTTTGCTGTGTCCAAAGTCACCACAACTCGTGAACCAACCTCCTCATGTGTAGCCTGTATATTTATATATAATTTCCGGAGATTAAACGAGGTGTTGCGACCAGGCATAAAACCTGCCTGGTCTGTATGTATTAGTGATAAGATGACCTGATTAAGCCTAATGGATAGTACTTTGGCCAATATTTTAATGTCAACCTGTAGAAGGGATATTGGGCAATAGGATTCTGGGTATCCCAGGTCCTTTCCTGGTTTGGGGATGAGGACTATTGTTGCCTCTGTCATGGATGGGGGTAAAGTCCCAGTCTCAAAGAGATGATTGTATAAAGCTAGCAGTTTAGGTGTTAGTATTTTGCTGAATTGGGAATAAAACTCAATTGGGAGTCCATCTGATCCTGGGGATTTAGACCTGGCAAAACTGGCAATAGCAATTGTAATTTCGTCTGTGGTGAGAGGTGCCTCTAGTGGGTCTATCTGTTCTTTTGTCAGCTGTGGGAAAGTCACCTTCTCAAGAAAGAGGGACATTGATTGTGTCTCAGTGGGAGCTGTCGTTTTGTACAGGTCGGCAAAGAAATCTCTAAACATAGAGGTCACCCTGAGTGGGTCTGTTAGTTGTTGTCCTCCAGGGCCATGTAGTGTGATAACCACCGGGGGCCTATCTTCACTGTGCACCAAGTATGCCAATAACTTGCCTGCTTTTTCCCCATATTCAAACATTTTTTGTTTGGAGAAAAAAAGTTTTTGTCTTGCTTTCTGATATTGTAGCTGGGTAACTACTCTAGTTTGTAGTTTAAGCAGGTTCGCATTCAGGGGGGTCGGGGTGTTGGCAAAGTCTCTTTCAGCAGAGGTCCTTACTGAGGGCACTGGAGGAATTTGTCTTGATTTTATTGATAGCAATAATTAAGGTGGAGCGAGCAAATAGCTTAAAGGAGTTCCATACTGCGGAGGGCGATGCTGACTTGTCATTCTCCACAAAGTACAGTCTCCACTTATCCGTGAGCTCATCATCCTCCAGTAGAAAAGAGAGCCAAAATGGGTTCAAACGCCAGGAACGTGGTGGTTTGGCTATAGGGATGCTTAATGTAATCCAGTAGGGACAAAAGTATTCTGGGGCAGAATGCAGCCTCTGATAGTCATGGTGACAATCTGTGGGAAATGAGTATGAAGTCTATGCGGGACATGGAGTTATGAGAAGATGAGAAGCACGAGTACAATTTAGTTTGTGGGAACCTGTGGCGCCACATATCTGTTAAATGGAAGGTGGAAATGAGCTTAGAGAACCTAGTTTTGTTGGGAGTATTTAGGGTAGGCGGAGTAAGTTGTAGCCTGTCCAAAGTCGGATTTAGTGTGATATTAAAGTCGCCTAGCCAAACTGCAGATATAGTAGGGTGGTGGGCCATGAATGACAGTCCCTCTTTAATTATGGTGATGTTAAATGGGGGTGGTACATAAAAGGCCAATGTGAGTAGGGGTTCTCCATATAATTTAGCTAGGATAAATACGTATCGTCCCTGTGGGTCGGTGGATAGTTCACATAACTCAAAATGTACCGATTTAGCTATAGAGACTGAGACTCCCCTGGAATGGGATGTGTGGGTAGAATGATTCGCCCACCCAACCCATGGCCGGCGAAGTGCCATCTGGATGCTCCCCTCAACATGCGTCTCCACCAAGGCTATTACATCAGCATGCTGTTTCTTGAGGAATGTGAAGACTGCTGCACGCTTAAATTTCTCGCGCATGCCCCTCACATTCCACGTAAGAAATTTTAGAGATGCCATGAATAGAACCTATTGAGATCTAATGAAACAGTTATGTTAAGCAATTTGTTCTTTATGCATGAGGCACATAGGTTCCTAATATTCAGACATGGATGCATCAATATTGTATCACACGACATATATAAACACTCACATGAGCATAGCATTCAGAATGTTACCTGTTTATAAATTACTTACTAGGTGGCATTACACCCCAGTTAGACTGCATCAAATGTTCCCCGCCAGTTCCCCATTGTGCTGGAGGAACTGTGGGAACAAGGCTACACATGCACACGTGTGGTGGTTTTGCCCATTCATTAGACCATATTGGGATGCCATTCGCGATCTAATTGTACAGATCTCGGATGTCAGTATACCTAATGACCCATGGACTATCCTTTTTCATGCTACGAAAACCCCCGCACATTTATATAAACGTTCAATTATTCCTCACTTACTAAACGCCGCCAAAGCCTTAATTCCCACTTTATGGGGCCAACAAACAACCCCCTCTATAAAGGTTTGGCTACAAATGGTAGATAACATACACCTTATGGAGAGCATCACTCACGATATTAGAGGTACTTCCCAGAAACATTCTCTAACATGGGACCCTTGGATAAAATTTCAGTCCACCTCCTCCTATAAGGACCTCATATCGCAAACCTCTTAAATTTATCACTTTAAAGTAGTCATTTATTGAATGTCCTTGACACTACACTCTTTTTAAATTTATCGAAGTGCATGCCAGCAACCCCTCTCCCCTCCTCTATTCTCATTATCCTCTTTTTCTTTCCTTTTTTCCTTGTTTTTCCTTCTTTCTCCTTTATTCTTTTCTTTATTATTTCAATTTCCCTATTCATTATTTAGGGTTCTTTTCTATTCTTTACCCTTCTAAACCAAAGCAATGTGTTTTTTCAAACTGAGTTTTGATTCAACTGCTCACATAATAGGAGTCCAATAACTAAGCGTATATCACTATGTTGGTTAACAGACCTCCAGAGACACTTATTGTAATATTGCCTTATACCGTACCACTGTACTATGTGCGTACTGGAAATTGCTATACTGTATATGTGAGAATGATTCTATTTTGAAATGTTTGTATATTTTTGCTTTGTTCTTCTTTAATAAAAAATTATTAAACAAAAAAAAAAGAATGTTACCTGTTTTCTGTGGTTAGTATGCACAATCAAGTTTAACAAAACTATAAACAAATGAACTCCCACCCGCCCTCCCTGCCCTGCTCTGTCCCAAACTGGCGCGGGCATATTTCCTTAACTTGTGTCCAACTGGGAAACATTCCATCTTCCAGGTTATATGGAAAATGCAGAACATCTGCCTGAGTCCCTGGGGTCTGAGTAGAACAAGGGATATCATCTATATCAGTTGTACAAGGTATGGCATGGTTTTCCGATCCCCTTGTTTCCTATTGAATGCATCTAACATGTTCCAGATAAGACTCCAGTAATCATGGTACTGCCTCCCAGTGGTGTGTGGGGTAAAGTCTCGCTGCACGATGCATGTGGCTGGTAGGACTTCTGCCCCTCCGGAGCCCCGAAGAGTAAGTGGACTCTTATACTGTAAATGTCCAGGATTTGTACTTTGTACTCGCGCTGGTTCATAAATGGTTCCATGTCGCATTCAAAAAGGTTTTTCGTGTGTGTTAAGAGACGGTTCACGTCAAGAAATGGGTGGTGTCAAACAAGGTTCCATGCGACTGCAAGGGACAATGCAGCCATGCGACTCTGAAGACAAATTGCGCTGTAAATGAGTTTGGGCATAATAGTTATACCTTTTATATATCTGGGACTTGATCAAACAGCTCTTTCAGGGATAGCACGGCATTCCAACCAGGAAATCACTTCTCCAGGATCCTCAAAGAAGACTGCACGACCATCATGTTCTATTCTGAGGCGGGCAGGAAAGAGCATGGAATATTTGTAATGTAAGTTCCTTAGCCTGCGCTTGGCCTCTGCAAAGCTCTGGCGACGGCGTTGTACCTCCGCTGAAAAATCTGGGAAAATAGCTACTTTAAGATTCCCTACTGGGATGTTGCCTTTCTCCCTCGCCATCCTCAGGGCTGCATCTCGATCTTTGTAATTGAGGAGTTTAGCTATGAATGTGTGAGGGGGGGCTCCCTGCAGGGGGGTCTGGCTGGCATGCGGTGTGCTCGCTCCACCGCAAACATAGGAGAAAAGGCTTCTCTCCCATAGGCATTGATTAGGAGTTGTTCCAAGAAAGTGGTAGTGTCCTTGCCTTCAGTCCCCTCTGGCAGGCCTATCAGGCGTAAATTACATCTTCTCAGCCTATTCTCCATATCATCTTGTTTGGTGAGGAGTTGGTGTATTTGTTGTTGCATGCGGTCTGAGGATGTTTGTAAGGGTGCAATGGCATCCTCCACCGTGCTCAGCCTGGTCTCAGCTTCCTTCACCCTGTCCCTGAGCTTTTGAAAGTCTTGCCTAATGAGGGAAATATCCATCTTGACCTCCTCAATTTGTGCTGTGAGGGAAGTTCTGCAGAAAGTGATTGCTTCAAGTAGTCTGTCAGTATCACTCGCCGTTCAGTCTCCCCCTTGCTTTCTCAGAGGCTCCATCTTCCTCCATGTCCTCTTTGTCTTGTCGGCGGTACTGCTCGAGTTTTGCCACCGCTGCCTTCTGTGATTTGGTTGGTGACATGCTGTGGAGGTCTGGGGTGTCACTCAGTGAGTACCCAATCTTGTGTTGGTATAGCTAGTAGCCTGCGGGACAGGAGACAGTGCTGGCTTTGGCCTCAGAACCACCAAGATGTCCGGAGGAAAAATCTTCCCAGATGAGGCAAATGCGTGACAGACTGCTGCTCCATTTGGGGTGCTGGTAGTCTGAAGGTGCGGTGGGGAGTGTGAAAGGTCCCCAAAAGGAATTTCCAAAATAAATCAAAAAGGCAGCAGGGTGGAAATGCAGCACAGGCTGGGTGTTTGGGTGGATAAAGATGGCCACAGACCTCTGTGTGTAGGCCGAAGCCACGGGCTTGCCTAAATGCGGCCGCCGCTCTGTCTGGGGTATTGCATTTCAGGGGAGTCTGTATGGGTGGGGAGGGATGTGTTCTAGGTCCCCAAAAAGGTTTCCCAAGAAAAGCCAGGCAGCAGAAGGGTGTAACTACCCTGATATAGGCCGGGTGCACAGGAGGACCAAGATGGCCGTGGACCTCATGGAGTAGGCCGAAGCCGAGGACTTGCCTGAATCCGGCCGCCGTGTAGAGGATCACTGCTCCGTTCGGGCTGCCGCTGATCCGGTCGCCTTGGGGGTCAGCACAGGGGATAGTAGAGGTCCCAGGAGAGTTAGCCCAGCGGATGGTGGAATAGTAAGAGTGCAGGATTAATTCCAACAGGAGTAATGGACGGAGCTCAGGGTATGCACGTCCTACTCCATGCTGCGTCAGGCCACGCCCCCAAGGGCCATTTTTTTTTAATTATTTTTTTAAATGACTATTTTTTTTTTTATTGCATTTAAGTGTAAATATAAGATTTGAGGTATTTTTTAACCCCAGATCTCATATTTAGGAGGTCCTGTCATGCGTTTTTTCTATTACAAGGGATGTTTACATTCCTTGTAATAGGAATAAAAATGACACATTTTTTTTTAAAAAGTGTAAAAATAAAAGTTTAAAATAAATAAGAAAATAAAAAAAATGTAAACGTGCCCTGTCCCGCCGAGCTCGCGTATAGAAGCGAGCGCATACGTGAGCTCGCATATGAAAACGGTGTTTAAACCACACATGTGAGGTATTGCCGCAATCGGTAGAGTGAGAGCAATTCCAATTCTAGCCCTAAACCTCCTCTGTAACTTAAAACATGCAACATGTAGAATTTTTTACGTCGCCTATGGAGATTCTTAAGGGTAAAAGTTTGTCGCCATTCCACGAGCGGGCGCAATTTTGAAGCATGACATGTTGGGTATCAATTTACTCGGTGTAACATTATTTTTCACAATATAAAAAAAAATAGGACTTACTTTACTGTTGTCTTATTTTTTAATTCAAAAAAGTGTATTTTTTCCAAAAAAGTGCACTTGTAAGACCGTTGCGCAAATACGGTGTGACAAAGTATTGCAATGACCGCCATTTTATTCTCTAGGGTGTTAGAAAAAAATGTATAATGTTTGGGGGTTCTAAGTAATTTCTAGCAAGAAAAACAGTTGTAAACAACAATCTCAAAAAAAGGATCGGTCCTTAAGTGGTTAATGGCTGTGTTGAGTTATTTTGAGGGGACAGCAATAGGGATGAGCCGAACACCCCCCTGTTCGGTTCGCACCAGAAAATGCGAACAGGAAAAAAGTTTGTTCAAACACGCGATCACCGTTAAAGTCTATGGGACACGAACATGAATAAACAAAAGTGCTAATTTTAAAGGCTTATATGCAAGTTATTGTCATAAAAAGTGTTTGGGGACCTGGGTCCTGCCCCAGGGGACATGGATCAATGCAAAAAAAAGGTTTAAAAACGGCCGTTTTTTCAGGAGCAGTGATTTTAATAATGCTTAAAGTCAAACAATAAAAGTGTAATATCCCTTTAAATTTGGTGTCTATAGTATGCCTGTAAAGGGGCGCATGTTTCCCGTGTTTAGAACAGTCTGACAGCAAAATGACATTTCGAAGGAAAAAACCCATTTAAACCTACTCGCGGCTATTGCATTGCTGACAATACACATAGAAGTTCATTGATAAAAATGGCATGGGAATTCCCCACAGGGGAACCCTGAACCAAAATAAAAAAAAAAAAATGACGTGGGAGTCCCCCTAAATTCCATACCAGCATCTCCTCCGTGGCGTCTTCTATCTTCTTCTCCTCGGGCCGCTCCGCACCCATGGCATGGGGGGAGGCTCCCGCTCTTCTCTTCATCTTCTTCTTCATCTTCTTCTCTTCTTCTCTTCTTCATTTTCTTCTCCGGGCCGCTCCGCACCCATGCTGGCATGGAGGGAGGCTCCCGCTGTGTGACGGCGTCTCCTCGTCTGACGGTTCTTAAATAACGGGGGGCGGGGCCACCCAGTGACCCCGCCCCCCTCTGATGCACGGTGACTTGATGGGACTTCCCTGTGATGTCACGGGGAATGCCACAGGGAAGTCCCGTCATGTCCCGTGCGTCAGAGGGGGGCGGGGTCAACGGGTGGCCCCGCCCCCCGTTATTTAAGAACCGTCAGACGAGGAGACGCCGTCACACAGCGGGAGCCTCCCTCCATGCCAGCATGGATGCAGAGCGGCCAGGAGAAGAAAATGAAGAAGAGAAGAAGAGAAGAAGGAAGAAGAGAAGAAGATGAAGAAGAAGATGAAGAGAAGAGCGGGAGCCTCCCCCCATGCCATGGGTGCGG
Organism: Aquarana catesbeiana; assembly: GCF_042186555.1. NCBI lineage: Eukaryota > Metazoa > Chordata > Amphibia > Anura > Ranidae > Aquarana > Aquarana catesbeiana. The sequence continues at coordinate 247,432,442 of NC_133325.1, read as the reverse complement.
AGCGGCCCGAGGAGAAAAAGATAGAAGACGCCGTGGAGGAGATGCTGGACGAGAACGCCGGAGGAAGAACCAGAAGAACCAGAAGAAGAAGAAGATGAAGGAAGATAGAAGAAAGAAGAAGCATTTAAATAAAGGAATTGTCAAAAACTGTCTCTTGTCATTTTTAACATTTTTGACAGTTTTTTAGTGAAATGGTAGGGGTAAGTACCCCCTTACCATTTCACACAGGGGGGGGCGGGATCTGGGGGTCCCCTTGTTAAAGGGGGCTTCCAGATTCCGATAAGCCCCCCGCCCGCAGACCCCCACAACCACCGGCCAGGGTTGTGGGGATGAGGCCCTTGTCCTCATCAACATGGGGACAAGGTGTTTTGGGGGGCTACCCCAAAGCACCCTCCCAATGTTGAGGGCATATGGCCTGGTACGGTTCAGGGGGGGCCGCACTCTCCTCCCCCCCTCTTTTCCTGCGGCCTGCCAGGTTGCGTGCTCGGATAAGTGTCTGGTATGGATTTTTGGGGGGACCCCACGCCGTTTTTTTTTTTTTTTTTTTTTTTTTATGGCACGGGGTTCCCCTTAAAATCCATACCAGACCTGAAGGGCCTGGTATGAAATTTAGGGGGACTCCCACATCATTTTTTTTTTAATTCTGGTTCGGGGTTCCCCTGTGGGGAATTCCCATGCTGTTTTTATCAATGAACTTCTATGTGTATTGTCGGCAATGCAATAGCCGCGAGTAGGTTTAAATGGGTTTTTTCCTTCGAAATGTCATTTTGCTGTCAGACTGTTCTAAACACGGGAAACATGCGCCCCTTTACAGGCATACTATAGACACCCCCCAGCTATGAAATTTAAAGGGATATTACACTTTTATTGTTTGACTTTATTAAAATCACTGCTCCTGAAAAAACGGCCGTTTTTAAAACTTTTTTTTTGCATTGATCCATGTCCCCTGGGGCAGGACCCGGGTCCCCAAACACTTTTTATGACAATAACTTGCATATAAGCCTTTAAAATTAGCACTTTTGATTTCTCCCATAGACTTTTAAAGGGTGTTCCACGGCATTCGAATTTGCCGCGAACAACCCAAATTGTTCGCTGTTCAGAGAACTGGCGAACAGCCGATGTTCGAGTCGAACATGAAGCTCGAAGCTCATCCCTAGACAGCAAATTTACACTGTTATACAAGCTGTACACTCACTACTTTACATTGTAGCAAAGTGTCATTTCTACAGTGTTGTCACATGAAAAGATAGAATAAAATATTTATAAAAATGTGAGGGGTGATCTCACTTTTGTGAGATACCGTGTGCGTATATGTATGTATGTATGTATATATATATATATATATATATATATATATATATATATATATATATATATTACACATTTGCCCCAGTCTTGGGACTGTGGTTACAGATATCTACATAATATTTGCATTGTTCATAATATCACTTAATACCACTTATCTGGTCACCTTTACAGCACTGGGTTTGTGGAGTTACTTATCTTCATCTGTGTATGAAATTTGTCATTATAATTGAAGATAATTGCATTATAAATATAATATCACCATACATACAGATTGTATATTATTTATTTTTATTGTGAAAGGATACCGAGTAGTACTGCATCATTTTAATCTTTATAGCTTGTTTGCACCATTTTCAGAAAGTTGTCTGCAATCACTATACAGTATAAATATATACGCACTCTGTGATCAACATTATATATTAATATTTTTTTTTTTTCTATTGTTTTGAACTATTGATTTGGATCCTAAAGAATATAGATGACGCACTGTGCTATTAAATTGTTTACATCTGTTTGTACAGGAAGGTGAATGTTGAATTTATAATGGTTACTTCCACTTTAAATTCTACTGCACTTTATTGCAAAAGCAAGGGGTTTTGGGAAGATTTTTTTTTTCACTTTGTACGTTATCATATTTAGCACTGCAGGTAACATAATTCTGTTTTTTTTTTTTTATACTATATAAATTAAAAATTACTTTAAGGTGAGGAAGGGTGGATAAACAACAGGAATGTCACATGTACAATCACAAAATGTCTTATATTCTGTGAATTGAATACAAGACGTTTTATGAATGGGTGAGGGGGGAGATACTCGCCAAATGCACTGTACAACCCCATCAGCCACTTGGATGTAGTATATACAGCGTTAAAGACAACTAACCTCATCAATCTATAGTTAGAGCTGACCAAGCTAAAAATAGAAGATATATAGGAGATAGCTAACCTTCAGTTTTTGCCGCTAGGAAGATTTAGAGATTATCAATTAATTGTTGATGGTATCATATCAATCATGAGCTGCATCTGCATTGTGCATGGCGTGCCATTACTCGGTCTAAGCTGGAGGGCATGTAAGTGCTGATTTCCATCTCTTCTCTCTTATGTTATACAGGCAATGCTGTTCACCTTGTATGTTTGGATTGAATTAATTTTGTTGTGTTTCTTTTGGATAGGCCTACTGTTTTCTGTTAAGATATAACAGTCCTGAGGAAGCAGATTGCGAAACTTGTCGACCTCTTGACAGAACAGTGCAAGCTAACATAGCATGGCCATGGCATATATATATATATATATATATATATATATATATATATATATATATATATATATATATATATATATATATATATATATATATATATATATATATATATATATATATATATATATATATATATATATATATATATATGAGCTTTTGCTCTTAATGGTTTTATCTGTTATTTCAACACATTTTTAAATAAATTATATATATATATATATATATATATATATATATATATATTTTTTTTTTTTTTTTTTTCAAAATCTTTTACAAATAAATATCTGAAAAGTGTGGCATGTATTTTTATTCAGCCCCCCTGAATTAATACTTTGTAGAACCACCTTTAACTGCAGTTACAGCTGCAAGTATTTTGGGGGATGTCTCTACCAGCTTTGCACATCTAGAGTGACATTTTTGCCCATTCTTCTTTGCAAAATAGCTCAAGTTCTGTCAGATTGGATGGAGAGCGTGTGTGGACATCAATTTTCAAGTCTTGCCACAGATTCTCAATTGGATTCAGGTTTGGCCTTTTACTGGGCCATTCTAAACCATTCCATTGTAGCTCTGGCTGTATGTCTAGGGTCGTTGTCCTGCTGGAAGGTGAACCTCTGCCCCAGTCTCAAGTCTTTTGCAGACTCTAGCAGGTTTTCTTCTAAGATTGCCCTGTATTTGGCTCTATCCATCTTCCCTTCAACTCTGACCAGCTTCCCTGTCCCTGCTGAAGAAAAGCATCCCCACTAGGGATGAGCCCGATGTTCAAGTCGAACGTAAGCTATGACATAGATCCGCGCTATAGCCAAATGACAGCTACAGTGCGGGCCTGCTTTGCTGGGAGTACATCTATTGACGTCCTACCGTGCCCGAGCGCCCACTGCGAGTCTACAAGACTCACTGGATCACAGATAGGAGTAAGGGGTCGATTCCGACCCCTTACCACGTGATCGGCTGTCAGCCAATGACAGCTGATCATGTGATGTCAACAGAGCCGGTAATTGGCTATTTTTTCTCCTCGCGCTGAAAGCGTGAGGAGAAAAAAAAAAGCTGATCACCGGCAGCTGTGAGAGGGACATCAGTCCAGATCACGGCGAGCTGCAGCCAGATCCTCAGTGCCCACCTGTGCCCCCTGACAGTGCCACCTGGCAACAGTGCCGCCTACCAGTGCCCACCAGCGCCACCCATCAGTGCCCACAGTGCCACCTATTAGTGCCCACAATCAGTGCCTCAACAACAGTGCTGCACATCAGTGTCACCTATCAGTGCCCATCAGTGGTACCCATCAGGGCCCATCAGTGCCATCTTATCAGTGGCCATCCATGCCGCCTTATCTGTGCCCATCAGTGCTGCTTTAACTGTGGCTATCAGTGCATATCAATGAAGAAGAAAAATTACCTGTTTGCAAAATTTTATAAGAAACTATTATACATGAGTTTTTTTTTTTTTTTTTTCAAAATTTTCCATCTTTTTTTTTGTTTAGCAAAAAATAAAAATCCCAGCTGTGATTAAATACCACCAAAAGAAAGCTCTATTTGTGGGGAAAAAAATGATAAATTTCATTTGGGTACAGTGTTGTATGACCGCGCAATTGTCATTCAAAGTGCGTCAGCACTGAAAGCTGAAAATTGGTCTGGGCAGGAGGGGGGTTTAAGTACCCAGTAGAAGATAAAATCCTTCCCTAACCTCCAATTCTACAACATCCAGTAAGGGTTTACATCTACCTTTAGAAGACCTGCCAGTACTTACAAGCCCTACACTAAGCTCCCCCTATGAAGTTTGTGAGTTGCATTTTCTATGCTTTAACTATTACAAATATAGCATATTCAGGGAAGTTTAGAATGGTCCTAACAACAATTTTCTGGTGGCAGTTACCTTAAGAACTTACATCTGCTGTCTGTTACTGTGTCTTTTATGGAGAATCAATACATTTTGAAGAATATAACCAGTTCAGCCTTGGAAGGATTTACCCACTTCCAGACCAGAGCACTTTTTGCGATTCGGCACTGTGTCATTTTGACAATTGCGCGGTCGTGCGATGTTGCACCCAAACAATATTGACGTCCTTTTTTTTTTCCCACAAATAGCGCTTTCTTTTGGTGGTATTTGTTCACCTCCTGCGTTTTTTAGGGGGTTTTTTTTGCGCTATAAACAAAAAAAGAATGAAAAAAAGCAATATTTTTTACTTTTTGCTATAATAAATATCCCCAAAAAATATATAAAAAAAGAATTTCTTTCTCAGTTTAGGCTGATATGTATTCTTCTACATATTTTTGGTAAAAATAAGCGTATATTGGTTTGCGCAAAAGTTATAGCGTCTACAAAATAGGGGATAGATTTATTCCATTTTTATTATTTTTTTTTTATTAGTAATGGCGGTGATCTGCTATTTTTATCATGACTGCAACATTATGGCAAACACATCGGACACTTTTGACACTATTTTGGGACCATTGTCATTTATACAGCGATCAGTGCTATAAAAATGCACTGATTACTGAATAAATGACACTGGCAGGGAAGGGGTTAAACACTACGGGGCGATCAAGGGGTTAAGTGTTTCCTAGGGAGTGATTCTAACTGTGGGGGGATTGTCTCACTAGAACATGACAGTGATCATTACTCCTGATCACTGGGAGCAGTAGATCCCTGTCATGTTGCTAGGCAGAACAGGGAAATGCCTTGTTTACAAAGGCATCTCCCCATTCTGCTCCTCTATGACATGATCGCGGGCCCACAGTGGACATCGAGTCTGCGGTACCTGCGGGCACAGTCATGGAGTACACAGTGGTCGCGCTCGCGCCCACAGTGCCGCGATTTAAAGGGAACATACCTGTACGCCCATTTGCCCAGCCGTGCCATTGTGCCAACGTACATCATCACGCTGGTTGGCAAGGGGTTAAAGAGCAAGGAGTTGCAGACCATCTTTTCTCATGATTACTTCAAGAACTACCTGTGTTAATTCAGCAAGTATTTGTGTCAGTGTTGGTAACATCACTGACACGTGTGGCAAATTCAGTTTTTTCTACCATCAGTTTAGTGGCCTGTCACTATGGCAGTGACATATTCTTACAAAAATACTGCCATATGGCAATGTCCATATTTAATAAAATTACTTATCTCTTTGTAGGTATATTCGAATGGTGCTAGTTGACTGAATAGCAGTTATCAATCCGCCCACTGATATGTGTTTTCAATCAAAAATAAAGCTCACAAGATGGGGAACTAGTCTTCAGTTCCCAATCAGGCTCCACCCACCCCTAGTACAAAACCCATAAGCCATGTGCCTTATCAGTGTGATAGGAGCAGTGGCCAGGGAGGGAGGGTGGGATTGCGGGCACCAACAGATTTATGTGACTGTCTCTGACAGTCACATGAATCTGGCACAAGCACTATCACTTTCAGTGCTGTGCCCCAGCAGAATTCTAAAGGGTGTCTAAGACACCCTTCATGAATTCCCAAGATTGTCAATATGACTGCTATCACCTCACAATTTTATGGGAAAGGGACTGGCTTATCCAAAAGCCTTCACATTGGCCCATCTAAGCCAACTGACCTATACCAAGTGGTTATTAAGGTTATAAGGAATTCAGCCTGGCAAATGTTCACATTACTTACCGGGACTCTGAATTTTGAACCTATGGTAGTGAAGAACCTGAACCTCTTCCATATCTATGACAGTTCAATGCATTACAATATGAAACAGGCAGTCAATTAAATACCTAACATACAGTATATGTATTATGTAACATAGAAAAAGTGAAGAATGTGTCTTATAAAATATTAAGATATAGTACAATTATTAATAGAAGGATTTGTAAATGTCTGTGATGAAATTATTAAACAGCATAGTTTCTAATGGAAAAATGCAGAAGTGTAGAAATTGTAAAACATAAGTTTTATTAACACAAAGCACAATAAGCACCGATCTACCACAGTTGGTTTCAGCACTGGACAGGTAATTACCATCTCTGCAAGCAGTTAGTGATGATTCGTATATTGAGGTCTCATAGAAATATTGTTGGTTCACTTGTTTCACATTACTTTAATGAGTGAATCATGAGCACATTTCTGTCAAGCTTATTGAGTAACAAGACATTAACAGTAAATAAAATATTCATTTGACTTGCTTGAAGAATCTTAATTTCTATATAAAAACTTTGTGTAAATTATTTATGTTCATCTTTGAGACAATCAAGGCAGTTCTAATGGATACCAGGGCTTTATTTCATAATTGCTAATTTCCCACCCCTTGTAAGTCCCTACCACGTTAAAAAGACCATTTCCTAACTTGTATACAACTCTTTTATCGCAATCACTTTATTTTTGGCGTTTAATTATCAATTAGATTTTTCACAAATTATGAGTTTCAAATATGACTTAGAACAAAAAAGTATAATCTACATTTTTGCAATCAAGAAGTTACATTTCATAATTTAAACACAAAATGATTACATCCTTTTACATTCATAATAGTCAAAGGAAACCTGAAAAAAATACATAGGCTATCATTCCTGAAAAAAAAAAAACAACTCATTTTCTGGCTCTGTCTCATTTCAACACTTTCACAATCACATGAACAAGTATGCATTAAAAAGTACTCTAATCTGCATGCTTGTTCTGAATCAGTAACTAAGATAAGACATAATGAAACCATTGCATCAAAATTAGAGCCAACTGGCACTTTCAGATGGAGTGGATAAAAATGGCGTTCTCTGTTTTCATTTAAAATAATACAGCAGGCACAAAATGGGTTGCATTACTAAAGCACTAGAGACTGTTCCCTTTGCAAAGTGAAAGTTTGAGTTAGCTTTGCAAGGGAAAGATGTATTCACTCCAATCATGTGCAATCTAAATTCCATTTTTTTTTCTCTTTCACACAAATGGGTATTCAAAAGAGAACAAGTTCACCCTATTTAATAGGTTGAACAGCCTCCACTCCTTTAGTAAATCAACTGCAGTTTAAGAGTTTTGTAAATGGCCCTGTACCATCAGGGCTGTTTATGAAGGTAGTATATTCTACAGTAGGCCACTTCCATTTCCTCTTTGTATCTGAACCAAAGGAATGAATGAATAAACGTAAGTTCTCTAGAGGCTAAACCAAACAGGCAGATTAAATGTCATTCTACAGAGCAATTTACCTCTTAACGGTCATCACTCCATTAGTATAACATTGCAATATACAATATATTCTGTAAATTAGTAGTGCTAATTTGTGCGATGCACAGTGCATTCAAAGCCCATGTTGGGCAAAGCTTTATGAAGAGTGACTAGCTGGTTGTTAACTACTTCAGCCCTGGAAGATTTTACCCCCTTCCTGACCGGAGCACTTTTTACAATTTGGCACTGCGTCACTTTAACTGACAATTGTGTGGTCATGCAATGCTGTACCCAAACAAAATGTGCATCCTTTTTTTCACACAAATAGAGCTTTCTTTTGGTGGTATTTGATAACCTCTGCGGTTTTTATTTTTTGCACTATAAACAAAAAAGAGCTAAAATTTTGAAAAAAATAAAAAACAATATTTTTGACTTTTTGCTATAAGAAATATCCCCAAAAAACACATTTCTTCATCAGTTTAGACCAATATATATTCTTCTACATATTTTTGGTAAAAAAATCGCAATAAGCGTATGTTGATTGGTTTGTGCAAAAGTTATAGCGTCTACAAACTATGGGAAAGATTTATGGCATTTTTATTAATTTTTTTACTAGTAATGGTGGTTATCTGCATTTTTTAGTGGTACTGCAACATTGTGACAGACAGATCAGACATTTTTGACACATTTTTAGGACCGATGACATTTATACAGTGATCAGTGCTGTAAATATGCACGGATTACTGTTTATATGTCACTGGTAGGTAAGAGGTTAACACTAGGGGGTGATCAAGGGGTTAAATGTGTGTTCCTTAGATGTGTTCTGTATGGGGATAAGACATATCATTGTTACTACTTAGTTAGATATGTCTCCTCTCCCCTGACAGAACAGGGAGTTGTGCCATTCTACCGTCTATCGGCATGAGCTGGTCAGCAGGCGGTTAAGGAGAGGGTCGGGAAGCTGGCTGCTGCATCTTTAACAATGAATGAGCCATCAGCTGTCAACAGGCTTTCCTGCTGACAGCTAAATGGGGAAAAAAAAAAGATTCCCGGCAATAGAAAAAAGTAAAAATATATGGCGTGGGGGTCCGATCCCCAGTCCATACTAGGCCCTTTGGCCAAATAAAAAAAAAATGGAATGGGATCCCCCACCCCAATATCAATACCAGAGCCTTATTTGAGCATGCAGCCTGGCAGGACAGGAAAGGGGGGGGGGACGAGTGAGTGCCCCCCCTTCTGAACCATACCAGGCCACATTTCCTCTTAACATGGGGGGTGCTTTGGGGCAGGGGGGCCTCTTCCCAACAAACCTGGGCGATGGTTGTGGGAGTCTACAAGCAGGGGACTTATTGGAATCTGGAAGCACCCTCTAACAAGGGGGATCCCAGATCCCTGTGGCACTACCCCCTTGTGACGTCACCGACCCAGCATTAAGCTAAACTCTAGCAACAAACAATTTAAAGATGAAAATGAATAGCCCAGTAGCTGAAATATTTACCTTCAATCCAGAGTACCTTTGTTCTGCATTAATTTGTGTCTTTTATATCTATCTAGAGTTCAGCATTAAGGTAGATGTAAGACAAACTGGAATGCAATTTGACATAAAGCACATGTATACCTTAGCAATTACATTTTTTTAAATTTGTATTTTTATATGTTAATACATGCCAAAAAAATACCAGATCCTAACAGAAATCCAGTGAGCTTCCTAAACCTCATAGTGAGCTGACAATGCTGCATTGAAACCTCAAACATTTTTATTATCCTTGTCTAAATTCTCACCGTGACCTCTAAAACACCTCAACCCCTATGTTAATGAGTTGATACAATGAGGAGGTATTCTATAATCCAAAATCCAATTTTGGAGCAAGTAACCTACGTAGACAATGCTGCTCCTTCACAAATATACAGTGAGTGAGCATCATAACCCCAGGACAGGATGAGTGTTAAGCTTAATCTAACAGATTCCTCCATCTACAAACTACATGGATGGAGGAATACCTTCTGCTGGGTTAGGCTGCTTTCACACTGAGGAGTTTTTCAAGCGCTTTTGCATTATAAAAAATGCCTGAAAAGCTCAAGAAAAATGCTTTCCTTTAAAATCATACTGGGGTGGTGTGTTTCCGTTGTGGGGAAAAAATTTCAGCATTTTTGGAACATGTTTGGGAAAGCTAAAAACTAAAACGCAACAAAAATGCACTTTCCCATTGAAAGCAATGGAAAATGTGTTAAAAATGCGGCAAAAACGTGTCAAAAATGCACGCACTATGGTATTTTAGACCCTGCTTATCTCATTTAAAGATAACCTGTCACCTAAAAAACATCACATAGGGGACTTTTTGTCCCCTATGTGATAAAAAAAGTTAAATAGAAAAAAAGTTATACCCAAGCACGTCAAATCCTCCCCCCCAAAATTTTTGGAGGCCCCCCACCTCCACATATATGCACATACGAAAGTAAATACATGCGTCGGGGGCATCTGTCTGTGAAAATGTTTGCGATACACATGTTGCTGCACACGCTGGAGTGAGAGCTATCCAATCCGCATCATTACAAAATTTTCAAATCAACATAAATCAGTAAGGAAGATTGTCGAAGTACTGGCATGTTTTGACAATGGACCCCACAATCGGTCCCTTTGTACCTGATGCCCCTGCTTACACTCTTAAATGGATCAAAGACCAATTGGTCTCAAGTGAATTCAGGGGGGGTTGAGGGATCACTGCAAATGCCTGGGACCTTCAGATGTGGAGGGTGCGGCTATTGTCAGTTTATGAATACCTCTAAAAACATCAGGCTACCCAATGGGGAAAGATACAAACCCAAGCATTATGCAAATTGTCGAACATTTGGGGTGGTCTACCTGATGATGTGTGACTGTGCATGGTTTTATGTGGGCAAAACAATGCTAGAATTTTGGCAGCAAGCATATCGTCACATTGCCTCCATGAAAAGGTGTAATTCATGTCTTCCTTTAGGAAGACACGTGACTGCAACCCATGATGGGAATTTCCCAAAAATATCTTTTGTAATTCTGGATCGCACACACCCTGGCATGCGGGGAGGGGATTGGAATAAAATACTCCTGCAGCATGAACAAAGGTGGATTTTTCGCTTAAATACGACCAAACCTCCTGGGCTCAATGAGTCTGTCTTTTTAGAAGGGGTTCACATCAAGAGGACCCGAATGGGAACCTGACAATGCCAATTCAGTTCATTAATACTCACTTCCCCTTTTCCCTTTTCCTCGCAGATCCCCTCTTCAGCAGTGTCTACTCTTATTATCTCTTTTTTTAAATACAATTATGGTTCATACAAGGATCAACAATGTAATTTATAATTTGTACTCCATCATGAATATAATATAATCTCCTTGTCTGTAAATAATGTGTATAAAACTAAGATAAATTTTGTTTATTTTTTGTCAGTGGCTCAGTGTTTTCCTTTCTCTTTTTTCTGGAAACTGTTTGCTGCCTGCCATGATCTCAGTGTCTGCTGGGGGCAGTGTGTGGTGGGTCCCTCCATGGTTACTCACTTGGTGCACAGGCTTTAATGATTGGATGCCACCGAGTTACACTCGGTTGCTATGGCGCCTTTATGCACCACGGGCTGCCGACACAGGCTCCCGTCACTGTGACATCATATACGGCCCTTTCCTCCTTGTTGGATGATGTCACAATGCTGTTTTCACGGCGTCTGTGGATGCTGGATGCCACCACAACCTGGCTGTCCATGAGGGGATGGGTACTCCCCCACCTCAGCCCCTCCCAGCACTACAGTGGGATTGGTTTTACCTGATTGCAGGTGCATCCATATAAGGGAGGGTACCCTAGAGCTCAATCGCACGCTGTGTATCAGCATTGTTTGGACCAGATGCCAAGATGTATTGCAGGTAAATTATAGGATTTTTTTTTTTTTTCCCATCAGGCATGACTTGCAAGTTTATTGAACTAGATGCCCTCTATATTTCATGGATTGCCGTAATTTTGCTAGACAAGGTGCCCTTGGGCCATTTTACTAATTTTTTGACCCCATTGTTTTCTCTCTTTTCTCCCTTCCCCTGCCCCAGGCCAACAGCATGTCTTGGTTGTCCTTTTGAGCATCACATATCACATGGCATTACTCTGGTGACTCTGCCTTTATTGGTATAATTTTTTCAGCAATAAAAGGTTTGTACCATTGGTCGAATAACCACTGATTATATAATCTAGTGCATACATTCATGCCTTGTCCTTATTTACCTCTAGTAATTAGCAATACTTCTCCTTGCCGAGACACTGGTTGTATCAATCCCTGCTGTGGTGTGGTTTCCTGTGGGGTTGAGGCAGAGTGCCCTTTGTGGGTGTCTCTGGTCGGGCTTGCCGTGCACCCCCACTTTTCTGGACTCGTTTCATTGGTTCATGCAGTGACTTTTTCCATGGTTTTTAATTAAGGATGCATTACTAATGATATTCCACGTAAACCACATTGTCTAGATATAGATATAGATATATAGAGTTGTTTGAATATATTATTTTTCTTTTACTGTATAATTTATGCAGGATGAATGTTCATTCATTTTTTGCTTTTTTGTCAATTATAGACATAAAACGCTTTCTCTAGAACCACTTGTCCCTGAAGAAGAGGACTAATGTTGTAAACTTGAAACGCGTGTACACAACATCCAACAGAGTCAGTGGTCTTCCATATGTCATACGATTCTGCTTCTATATCTGTATATGTATATGCATCCAATGTGATTTTATTGACATGTTTCTCCAATCTGCTTTTTAACTTTTCTAATAAATTGTAATATATTTTTTCAACACTATTTGATTACTGAGGAGTCACTGCCACCCAAAGTCCCATTAGAGGAAATCCTTTTGTAGCTTGAGTGAGAGCAAAAATTCTAGCACAAGACCTCCTCCGTAACACTAAACTGATACCTATCTTTTGAAGCGTTGCCTATAGAAAATATAGGGTACTGAAGTTTGATGCCATTTCACGAGCGTACATAAATTTAAGGTTTGGCATGTTGGGTATCTGTTTACTCTGTGAAACCTCATCTTTTATATCTTACCAAAAATTTGGGTAATTTATTGCATTTGTTTGCCTTAAAAAATTTTTTTACTAAAATTTTGCGTTTCCTAGACCTTTGCGGTAATAACATGTGAGATAAAAAATTGAAACTACCACAATTTAATTGTCTAGGCTGTCTGCTTTCATAAACTATATAATGTGTGAGGGTTTTATATCATCTTTAGGGCTAAAACTTTTTTTTAAACGTGTGCAAAAAATGCAAAAACGGCTCCGGTAGCGAAAAGATTAAAAATCGCACCGCAAACATGGCAAAATCAGTGATCAGTGAGAAAGTAGCCTTAGGCTGGGTTCATATTGGTGCGCTGTGCGACATCACATGTGATTTGCACTGCACTGTTGTGCAAATCACATGCGATGTCTGTGCAATGTAAATTCAGCCATACAAATTGTATGGCTGAATTTGCATCGCATTCGGACCAAAGTCTTGCAGGACCCTTTTTTTTGGTCCACACCAGAATCGGATTGCATGGGCATTCACCTCCCATGCGATCCGATTCCTGTCCAAATTGACAGTTCACACTGCAATATGTGAACTGATCTGGGGGTATCATTAACTTTGTATTGACACCCGCAGTGGTTAGCATAGGGCAGTGTGAACTGCCTGCGAGTTGTCTGCGATGCAGGAACCCGCACTGGATTCGCACAGGTTCTCGCATCGCAGCAGTGTGAACCTTATTGTATTCTGACAGCTGCTAAAGCCAGCTGTCAGAATACCAGGCTGATTGGCTGCAGGTGCTATTCAGCCAACAGTTTTTGGCTCAGCTCCTTCAACAAATGTTTTAGTATATTGGGTGATCAGTTCAATTTCCAACAGTACATGTCCACTTTTATTGACAGGATCACTTAAAATAAAGAAAAAAAAAATTTGAAAAAGAAAATGAATGCAGCCACCAAAGAGTAGTAGGTTGCAATTTATTAAATTTTCTGCAGATATAAACATATGGAAAATCAACTACATTAACTGATATGGTTAGTGATTAAGTTTGCATATAGATTTCTCAGTAAAATAAGAGTTAAACTGACCATTAACATAAGTAAAAAATAATGTATAAATGATGATCAGAATCTATTTAGGTGAAAAGATTTTGATTAGGGTAAACAGTAAATATAAATAGAAAGTATGAAACTTGTCCATGTGTGGAACATAGGATAGGAGGTGTCCAAAACATTCTGCAGTGCCCATTGAATAGTGGCAATAATATGCAGTAAATGGCATAAAACTGAGCTGCAGTTATTTAGAGTGCTAATTACACACAAGGGTTATAACCTCTCTTACTCTATCCAAAAAAAAAAAAGCTTTGCCTATAGTTCGATTTTAATTTTCTTACAAAGTGCTGCACTAAGTCGTATACCTAAAATGCATCCGATAAAAATCATTCATTGAAAACCATTAACACATGAAAAGAGCATACATCAATATCATGCAATAAAAGTGCAGAACAAAATCCCCCAAGTGAGTGATTGATTGATGAATGCTTCAATCACAATTGTGGAAACAATAAACACGGCAACCACCGCCAGATCACCTCACTCGTGCCCCCCACCCGATAGCTATAGGCTCACCTTTTAGGAGTGCAACCCCCCCCCCCCATTAAGTAGGGCCAAAAATACCTGTGAGCCACCCCAGCACTCAGTGAGATAATCCTAATCATCTGGCTCCTAAACTTCTCCCGTAGCCTCCTCCTCAGTATCTCAGCAACAGAGTATATGCAGAGAAAAAGACTCCAATAGTGCTTGAATTGTTTTAAAACTTGCAAATGATTTATTAAAACGTGCAGGGTAATCACATGGTATAGGTGCTTCCAGCACATCACACTATAGCAAACAATAGGCTGTTACTATGTAAAAAAAGAACAGCCCATCCAAAATTCTCGATCAGCTCCTACAACTTCTTTAGAGCCCGAATGCCTTCACCATCCTAGCCCCTCCCCTACGTGTGTCGACACAGGGTTACTTGTCTTTCTTAGGATCCATCCCGTCCAACAGAGATCCCCCTATCTATTTATCTTGAATCAGCCTCTATTTTTTTGTAGTTCAAACCAGTACATTTTCCTGTGTTCTAAATCTATGCATAGCCAACATACAAATTGACACAGCTGTGATTCCCATGAAATGGCTTACTTATTATCAAATTGCCAATCCAGCTGATAAATACTGAATAGGACAGTGATGGCAATGAATGTGTGCCCCTGAGACACCTACACAATAACTAGATAAAATACAAAACATAAAAACCAATACAATAAAAAAATCAATAATAAAAAACAATAATAAAATGCATGTATCACTATCCTTAAAAAATAATTAAGGATGAAGGGAATCAACTCCCCCTTAAATGCCTACCTACCACTATACAAAATGAATTAGAGCCCTCAATTAATATACTACATTTACGCTAATACCCAACAACCCAGTCAGTTCACCTAACCTCAGACCAGAAAGCTTTTTTTTTATACCTGGTGATCGTGCCAGTAACACATTTCCTGCTCTAGGGTGACAACACTCACCTACTGTATTGTATCTATGGATGAGCAGTGTTGTCTCCTTAAGCTGGTTTCCTTGATTTGCATAGTTGCCAACATTCTCAAAAAAAATTTAAGGACACTTTTTTATGTGTGGGCAGACTATTTTAATTAGGGGTGGGGCATTTATTTGTAGGTGTGGTCTGGTAGGAGGGAAAATGTGGGGGGGTGGGCATGGTTTAAACTATGCTAAATCCTGGGGGTGACTTAAATGGGTGTGGTCAAATAGAGTCTGAGATGAAAAAGGGATGGAGGGAGAGAGAAAAAAGAGAGAGAGAAAGAGGGAGAGAAAAATAAAGAGAGAAAAAGAAAGTGGGATGGAGGGGGGAGAATGAAAGAAAGAAGGCGAGAAAGAGGGATGGGGGAGGGAGGGAGAGAGAAGGAAAGAAAGAGGAAGGAAGGGAGGGAGGAAGGAGAAGAGAAGGGAAGAAAAGAAAGAGGGATGGGGGGATGGAGGGAGGGAGGGAGGGAGAGAGAAGGAAGGAAAGAAAGATGGATGGAGGGAGAAAGAAGGAAAGAGAGAAGGAAAGAAAGAGGGATGGTTGGAGTGGAGGGAGAGAGAAGGAAAGAAAGAGGGAGGAAGGTAGGGAGGGAGAGAGAAGGAAAGAAGGGAAGAAGGAGGGAGGGAGGGAGGGAGAAAGAAGGAAGGAAAGAAAGAAATAAGGAGAGAGAAAAAGAGCGAGCTGGGTTCTCGTTCTTATAAGTGCACCTTGTTTTTTGCAGACAGAGAGAGATTCTACTACAGTTCAGCCATAATAAACATAATAAACTTTGTTCTTTGTTCTTGTTCATCTCAATCAGTAACGCAGCTAGCTTCTTCCCAAGGCAGCTCCCTGTCAAAACACGGGCAGTAACAGGGCAGGAACAGCACACCCATTGGCTGGGAAGCAGTGCAGTCCACCTCCTGCTACCTCCTCAGCCAGTAGCTGGCTAAAGTTTCCAATGACAACCCTTCCTATCCCTCCATCACCCAGCCCACCCAGCTTACTATATGGATGGCTCTGAATGACACATTTGCCCACCATGCTCACGCCGCACCAGGTGACAGCAAAGCGATGTGGCATTATTATGGGGAATCAGACCCCCCCCGGCCCAGTCCGCCCCTGCCCGGGACAAGGCATACTTTCTGGGATTTTGCCGAGACATGGTCAGATCGGGACATTGGTTAGAATTCCGTGAATGTCCCAGGCAAGTTGGGACTGTTGGCAACTATGGATTTGGATTAAAAAACCTACCCCTCCTTATCTCCATTACACAGAGGAGTAGAAGTTCAAAGAGAGCTAGGAAGGCTGATAACATTGTTGAAGATTTCAGTTCAGGTCATAGGTAGTTACAAGGACACAAGCCCATTGGCAAGATATACAAGTAATCATCTATACTTACAGAAAATTTACTTATTTGGGGAAAAAAAATGAATGCAGCCACCATGTCTAAGAACTGTTAAGCTGTAGTATATTATATTTTTGTTCTTGGTTTTAGATATACTTTAGAGCTGGCATCTCTCTCATTGTGTTGCCATGGCATTTTTTCCACTCAATGTCTTCAGTGGATAACAATATAATATGTAAGCAGAGAATAAATATACACTTTAATTTCCAGTCATAACAGTAATTTTTTTTTTTACTTTCCTATTTTGATTCATCATTGTGAATCCAGAAATGTTCAAGTCTGCCTGCATTGTCAAGTGTGTTCCTGATGGAAGAATTATTGCTGCACTGCTTTGTCCTTCCTTTCTCCCTGATACAAATCAGTAAGATACAGTATGAAAGAATATTTGTTTCTACTGAAAAAATGGAACTTAGGAGTGTTTTTGCAATGTGAAGTGGAGGGCAAATCTCTGACAGATTGTTATTGCCATCTAGTGGCTTATTAATGTTACTTTATATCTAATGTTGCAGACTATTCCCTAGTGGGATCCAGAGTCTTATCTTGATGCATATGTAATCTGATTTGTATGAATGATAGATAATCAACATGTTTGGCAACTAAATCAAAAACATTATCATTTGGAATGACTTACCTAAGTGACAGTTTACACGTTTTCCTATTTATAGGCAGTAGATAATATTCAGAAAGCATATAGTGTTAATAAAAACAAGATCATAATGCTACTTGCCACAGCTGGCAAAAAAGCATGGAATGGCCTTTTCTGAAATCAGGTAAACATGTCATCCATGAGCTACAGAAAAAGCATAATATGACCTATGTCTATTTTATGTTTAAGATTTTGTTATGGTTGGATGACCAGACCAAATCATAAGCAATGGGTGGATGAGTAGATAGATTAAAAGATATACATTTTCGTGAGCTTTATACATAAACACTGATAACTAGCTGATGTATTTTCCTCATGACTTTTTGAGCTGCAACATGCATACTAAAGCACTTCTTGGGAAAGGGACATTTAAAACACTGGGACTGATATACTAAAGTTTAATGAGCAAGAACAGGAAAGAAACTGTTTTGGTATGGTTTTATTGCAGGATTGCATGAGTGTGTGGATGTATGTGAGCTTAGCAAATGGATCCCTGTACATAGAAAACTGTACACTGATGTTCAGTGCATGTAGTGCAGTCCCAGATTGTAGTGTACATTTTACCTGAATATATAAAATAAATAGGTAAAACTAACATGACAAGCACCATGACAGTCCACTGAGCTATGCAATGTGAGTGTATCAAGCAAAGTACAGGCAGTCCCTGGGTTACAAACAACATAGGTTCTGTAGGTTTGTTCTTAAGTTGAATTTGTATCTAAGTCGGAACAGGTATATTTTAAGTGTAGTTCCAGCCAAAAAAATATTTTTTTTTTTGGATAGCATAGGTAAAGGTTAACACCCCTGTAACATTTGCTTTGCTGTCTGTGCCCCTGTTCAGAAGATTTCATTTCGCTTTCTGTCCCAATGACAATTGGATTTAAAAAAATTTGGGTTGTTGTGGAAACAAGGAATGGTGATGGAGCTTTAGTTTAGACACCTTTTACCCATAATAACTCTTATGTTACACAGGACCGGACTTTCTGGCAGAAAAGGTCCAACGGAATCATTCCATCGGACATTCCGATCGTGTGTGGGCTTCATCTGACTTTTTCTTTTGAAAATTCTGACGGACCTAGAAATAGAACATGTTTTAAATCTTTCTGATGGAATCAGTTCCTATCGGGAAAACCGTTCGTCTGTATGCTATTTCGACGGACTAAAAACAACGCAAGGGCAGCTATTGGCTACTGGCTATTGAACTTCCTTTTTTCTAGTCCCGTCGTACGTTCTAAATGATCGCACTTTGGTGTGATCGTGTGTAGGCAGAGTTCATTTCAACAAAAAAACAGTTGTGTGTACGCGGCATTACTGGAGTGAATTTCCCTTCCTAGGGGGAGATTTCCTCTCACTTCCTGCTCCCCCTCTCCGTTTGTAAGTAGGAGTAATTTGTAAATCGGATGTTTGTAACCCGGGGACCGCCTGTAGCAGGTTAACCTCTTCTGACCACCTGCCGTTGTTTGATGGTGGCAGAATGGCTCCCCTGCGTGAATCGCCGTATCTGTTCGGCAGGCGCTTTAAGGGGTATAGGGGTCACTGAGGAGCAGGTGCATGTGCCCGGCGGCCGCGATGTCCGCCATGCACCCGCGATCGCTCCTGACAGAGCCAGAATGGGGATGTGTGTGTGTGTGTAAACATACACATCTCCATTCTGGCAGGGGAGAGGAGACAGATCGTGTGTTCCTAGTATATAGGAACCACGACTGGTCTCCTCCCCCAAGCAGTCCCATCCCCCCTACAGTTTGAACATACTGAGGGAACACATTTAACCCCTTGATCGCCCCCTAGTGTTAATCCCTTCCCTGCCAGTGACATTTATACAGTAATCAGTGGCTATTTTAGCTATGATCACTCTATAAATGTCAATGGTCCCAAAAAAGTGTCAAAAGTGTCCGATCTGTCTGTCACAATGTAGCAGTCCCGATAAAAAATGCAGATCGCCGCCATTACTATTAAAAAAAAAAAAAAATAATAAAAATGCCATAAATCTATCACCTTTTTTGTAGACGCTATAACTTTTGCGCAAACCAATCAATATACACTTACTGCAATTTTTTTTTTTTTTTTTAACCAAAAATATGTAGAAGAATATATATCAGCCTAAACTGAGGAAGAATTTTTTATTTTTTTTTTTAAAATAATGTCGGGATATTTACTATAGCAAAAAGTAAAAAATATTGTGTTTCTTTCAAAGTTGTCAGTCTTTTTTTGTTTATAGCGCATCAAATACCACCAAAAGAAAGCTTTATTTGTGGGAAAAAAAGGACATAAATTTTGTTTGGGTACAGTGTCGCAATTGTCAGTTAAAGTGATGCAGTGCCGTATTGCAAAAAATGACCCGGTCAGGAAGGGAGTAAATTCTTCTGGGGCTGAAGAGGTTAACCACTTCAGCCCCAGAAGGATTTGCCCCCTACCTGACCAGGCCATTTTTTGTGATACGGCACTAGGCCGATATATATTCTTCTACATATTTTTGGTAAAAAAATGGCAATAAGCGTATATTGATTGGTTAACGCAAAAGTTATAGCGTCTACAAAACAGGGGAAAGATTTATGTAATTTTTATGATTATTATTTTTTTACTAGTAATGGTGGCGATCTGTGATTTTTATCAGGACTGTGACATTGTGGCGGACAGATCGGACATTTTTTACACTATTTTGGGACCATTGACAGTTATACAGTGATCAGAGCTAAAAATAGCCATTGATTACTGTATAAATGACACTGACAGGGAAGGGGTTAACATTAGGGGGAGATCAAGGGGTTAACTATGTTCCCTCAGTGTGTTCTAACTGTAGGGGGGGATTGGGACTGACTAGGGGAGGAGAAAGATCGGCGTTCATACTTAGTATGAACACACAATCTGTCTACTCTCCCCTGAGAGAACCGGGATTTGTGTGTTTACACACACAGTTCCCAGTTCTCGCTCTGTCACGAGTGATCATGGGTGCCCGGCGGTCATCACGCCTATTGTGACGTCTTAAAGGAGCGACGTACAACTACGGCGATTTGCCAAGCCAACCTGCCGCAGTATAACTGCGGCGGCTGGTCAGCTAGTGGTTAAAGAAACACTGTTCTGTTGAAGGCAAAAAGCAGCATATGTACAGGTATTTGGACTTTTCATTCCAAGAAGTAACATATGAAATCACATATGTGCCTTTACTGATGTCAAAGTGGGCATATCTGTGCATATGTGCTATGATAATCCTAAAACAGTGGGTAATTTTTTTGTCTTTTTAGTTTTTTTTTTTTCACATTCAGACACAGAGCAACACACACAGATGGAAAATATATATGCAAGCAGTTTTACCTGCAAAAGGATTTGTATTTCTGTCCAGTTATCAGATTTACACAGCTCTGCCACTGTCTATCATGGCAGGAGACTTTGTTTTTTTTTTATCTGGTGCAGATCAGTAACACATACAAGTCCTGTACCTCCGTCAGCCTTTGACTGGACAGCAAATGACATACTGTTAGCACATGAACACTGCCGCACATTAGATTGGTAACTTAGGCTGGGTTCACATATGTGCGAAGGGTCCCCCCCTTCAATATGCATGACATGTGAGTGTGACTGGCTCTCAATTGAGCCGGTTCACACAGGTCCTGGCCAGCCCCTGTCCGCATTCTAAAAAGGTCCTGTGTGTGTTTGGTTCTGGTTCAGGTGCAAATTCTGGCAAAAATTCGGACTTGATTTGCACCTGAACTGGTGAACAGTAACACACCGGATCCCATGCTGGGAACCACACATATGTGAACCCAGCCTAAGGCTGCTTCTTCTTTTCCCAGTCTGGACTCTGTATACATAGACTGCAACAGCCTGATTTTAAGTTGCATTCAGGGACTAGCTTGCATTTAACCACTTCAAGAACGCCCACAGTACATTTACGTCATTACTTTGACGTTAAATACCACTGTTATGGCAGCAACTAGTTATTTTCTTGTGCAATTTTGCATCTAATAAAAGCAGTCCCAGCAGTGGTTTGCCATTGGATAACTTTTCTAGGTGGCGGGAGAGGTGCCCCCCTACCACCGCTTCCTGGTCATCTATGGGCTTACCGTCCCTGTCGGTTAGCCCAGAGCCGATATGATCCTTTCAGTGGCTGGGCAGGAAGCCCAGTCACAGCAAGATGGCCTGACGTCAGATGAGATTTTTCATCTCTTAAAAGGTAAAATTGCTT
Organism: Aquarana catesbeiana; assembly: GCF_042186555.1. Lineage (NCBI taxonomy): Eukaryota > Metazoa > Chordata > Amphibia > Anura > Ranidae > Aquarana > Aquarana catesbeiana. The sequence goes on along the minus strand of NC_133325.1, from coordinate 247,410,961 downwards.
TAAAATTACTTTTTTTTTTGGTTTTTTTTTTGTTAATGCTTTTAAGTGTAAATGTGAGATGTGAGGTATTTTTGACCCCAGATCGCTCCATAAAAAGGACCTGTCATGCTTATTTCTAATACAAGTGATGTTTACATTCCTTGTATTTGGAATACAAGTGATCAAAAATAAATAAAGGGACAGTATAAAAATAAAAAGTAAAATAAATATAAAAAAATATTTAAATTGCCCCATCCCTCTGAGCTCGCACACAGAAGATATATGAAAATGGTGTTTAAACCACACATGTGAGATATCTCTGCGATCATTAGAGTGAGAGCGAGAGCAAGAGCGATAATTCTAGCACTAGACCTCCTCTGTAACTCTAAGCAGGGAACCTGTAAAAAATTGTAAAGCATCGCCTATGGAGATTTTTAAGTACCGTAGTTTGTCGCCATTCCACGGGTGTGAGCAATTTTAAAGCATAACATGTTAAGTATCTATTTACTCAGTGTAACATCATCTTTCACATTATACAAAATAATTGGGCTAACTTTACTGTTTGGTTTGTTTTTTTTATTAAAAAAAGTGTATTTTTTTTTTTTTTTATGTGCTTGTAAGACCGTTGCAGAAATATGGTGTGACATAAAATATTGCAATGATCGCCATGGTATGCTCTAGGGTCTCTGCTAAAAAAAATTTATATATATAATGTTTGAGAGTTCTAAGTAATTTTCTAGCAAAAAAATACTAATTTAAACTTGTAAGCAGAAAGTTCCAAAAAAAGGCCTGGTCATAAAGTGGGATACATTTAATGATGTAATAATGAGTACAGAGCTGCATTCATCACATTTTTATATCTGCTTGGAGTTGAGCTTTAACAGTTGCCTTTAATACTATCATTGTGTATTTCAGGCAGTTTTGTTCCTGCATGAGATGTGCATTTAAAATCGCTAACTTCAGCTAGACAGACATTAAAGAAAATCACAATTTTATTCTAGGTACACCGCCGTTTAGCATGTGTACATGCAATCACTGGAGTGTATACCCTACAGCAAAAAAATATTTTAAACATGTTTTTCAATTATCTCCATGATGGAGTGCTCAGATGCATGGCTTTTTTTTTTCTTAGAATCAGACACATTCACAATGATGTTTTTGCTTTGCCCCTGTCAAGAGTAGACAAAGTGGCCAGGATTTTTAAAGATGTAATGGATTACCTACCTAAGCTCCGGACATTTTTACCTCATTCATGACCAGGGCATTTTTTGCTATTCGTTACTGTGCTATTTTAATTGGCAATTGGGTGGTCATGCATTACTGTACGCAAATGAAAATGTTGTTATTTTTTCACACAAATAGAGCATTCTTTTGGTTGCTATTTGATCATCACCCTTTTTTTTATTTTTTGCATTGTAAATGAAACTTAAAAAAATGTTTAAAAAATGATATTTTATAATTTCATAAAACATATCCAATTAAAAAAAATCCCGTCATACATTTAGTCCAGAATGTATTCTGCTGCATATCTTTGGTAACCTGCTGGGACCCTTGCAACCATGCAAATCATCTCAGCATAAATTCAAAAAGGAAAAAATACTGCGCTATCCCAAAATCTGATCAATGAAGATAAATGTGTATAATGTGAAAAAAGTTGATTTGTGCTGCTGCAACCATAAATGTGAGAAACATCCACTTATTAAACACTGTATACAAAAAAGGCTGCGCTGCCACTAGTAGGTGAGTGCAAAAGTGAATCACTTAGATAATTGCAGCTTGAGCACCCATATATAATGAATAAACAGTGAAGAAAAAGTTAAAATTGAAATTAAAATATAATAATAAAAAAATCAACATGAATCTCATAAAATAAAACTAAAAAACTGAACATGAGAGGTCAGATTCAAAGCTGGATGGAGCAAACAAAGTCCATAGAATAAAAAAGTTCATTGATTGGAAAGTCTTTCAAAGGAGGAATACACCAGTCATCCAAGTGATGTGAGACATGCAATATTGTCACCCTGAGGAGCGTGATGACAGGAAAGTTCCTCCACCTGAATCAGTTCCTTTATTGCCCTGATCTTTGCCTGGGTCAAGAATACACTTTTCTGTATCAATAATTAGACACAGGTATTCTAATCTCCTTGATAGTTTTTTTTTTAAGGAGGATTTCTCTAGGTTGAGAACACAACATAGGTATTCCAGGTAGTTGACTGTGGATCATACTTTGGTCTAAGTGGGCTACTGACTGGTCTATCAAGAGCAGATTATCTAGGTAAGCTATAATCATTACACCTTTGGCCCTTAATCCGGCTACAGGAGGGGCCAGGACCTTTTTAAATACTCAAGGTGCAGTAGCTAGACCAAAGGCAGAGCTACAAACTGAAAACAAAGATTTTCTACCTCAAAGCATAGATATTTCTGGTGAACGGGAAATATAGGTACATGGGGGTATGCATCCCTGATGTCTATTGATGCCAGAAGTTCTCCACCTTGTAGGATGGAGACCACTGATCATATTGACTCCATGCAAAAAGAGCAGATATTCAGAAACCGGTTTAGATCTTTGAGATCTAGAATAGGTATGACATACCAACTTGGTTTTGCTACCGTGAAAAGGTTTCAATAAAACCTAATCCCAGCTCTTGTATGAGAACCACTAAGATCAATTGTTTGAGACAAAAGATGGTCCGATGCTTGAAAGAGAGACTTCTTTTCCTCTGGAATCTGAGAAAACGGGGACTTTCGGAACTCAAGCATGTACCCTAGAGTTATTGAGAAAGTCACCAATCTGCAGCCTACGGCACCTGGTATTCCCAGGTGGTCCCCCATCCAGGTACTGACCAGGCCCGACCCTGCTTAGCCTCTGAGATCAGGCTCCCGACACTCTTCCTACCAGACCCATGAGAACTGCAGTCTTCCCCCCACTTCGAGCGAGCGGGGGTGCCCCCTCATAAGGGGGCTCTAATTCCCCTCTTGAACTTGACAGTGGAGGCCATCGTGACTGCTTGGAGGCAGATGCTCCTGACACTGGAGAAGGAGCTTGTTTAAATGAAATACGATTACTCTTCTTCCTAACTAGCAAAAGGGTACTTTTTTCACTAGAAATTTTTTGGATGTATTTATCCAAATCATCCCCAAACAGCTGTTTACCGAAAAGGAAAACTAGCCAGGAGCTTTGCATGACGCTTCAGCTGATCAATCTTTCAACCACAAGATTCTATGCCTATGCACCAGCCCAAGCGTAAGGTGCAACTCTTAAAGAATAGAATCTCATGACGTCTATTGCTAAACATAATGCCGCTGGTAACTCAGCCAAATCCTGGCCTGCTGATCAGGAATAACGTTGAGCACCTGTTTAAACTGGTCTCTCAATGATTAACATACACCAATTGCTGCTAGCGCAGGTTGAGTCATCAGAGAAAAAGTCTTTTTTTTTTTTTTTTTTATAATAGGAATTCCAACTTCTTATCTATTGGATCCCTAAGCATATGAGCATTGTCTACCGGACAAGTCAAACTTTCATTCACAGAGGATACAGCGCAGCAATTGCTGGTATCTCCCACTTCTTAGTGAATTTTTCCTCCATAGGATAAAGTGTTATAGGAGGAAAAAAATGCTTATCTGGGTGTTCCCACTCAGAATACATAAGCCTTTTCAGCAATGAATGGACAGGAAAGGCATGCACAGCTTGGGGAGGCTTTAGTGAACCCAAACAAAAAGCAGGCATATCAACTGACTCAATGAAGAGTAGCAAAAATGCACCATCAATCTTTCAGATTATGAAGCTGATCTCAGAAGAGGAGTCATCAGCCTCTCCACGGTCCACTGAGAGAAATTCATCTTCTCCCACCCCCAGATCCTCAGTTTGAGGGTCCTGGGTAATGGAAACGGACCTGTTGCATTTTATTCCATTCTGGGATGCGATTAAAGCCGCTAGCCAACCCTCTCCAGTAATATAGACAGGGGCTGCAGTATTGAAAACAATTGCAATATTTGATAGCCCTGATGGCTCGCTCTGACCGGCCACCCCCTCTCACGGGAGGATGCTATTGTAGAGATGAGTTTATGCTGTTTAGAGCTTGAAGGAGTCCCTTTTGAGCCCTTTTTGGGGTGTTTCTACCTCCCCTTCTGACCATAGCCCGATGCACAAATGCAGAGGTACTACCAGAAGAAATCACATTCACTGCTTGAGCAAATAGTCCAGCAACTGTCGCTGCTATTAATGCTCAGCCTGATGCTTCAGTAAATGTGCTAAAGGAATGCCTGTGTCACCACTTACATGCCCCTTTTTTAGCTTTTGTCTCTCTCCGACAGCTGCAGACAGCAAAAAATGGAGCCTTTTAAAAGTATCCCTGCGCTGGACGTTGCTGCTCCAACTCCATGCTAAGCCATGCCCACTCCCACTGTGCCCCCCCCCACCTCTTTTAAAAAAAAGAGCATTTTCCGGCGTGAGCGCGGGCCTCCGATCTGACGGGATCGGCTTGTGTGTGGGGGGAGGGCGGCGAGGAGGAGGGTGGTGACAAACCACCATACAGAAGCGGTGGAGAGCGGATCGGCATCCGCCGATCGTTCTGGCTTCTCCCTCTACTCAGAGAGAGGGGGAGAGCTTTTGTCTAGGTGGGGGGTGTTTTTAGAGAAAAATCCCCCCTCCAACATATTACTGGAGTCCTGTGACTGCTAGCCGGAGGAAGCTGCACCTTCTGCTGACACAGCATGATCTGAGAAAACATGACCAGGTATGTGCTCTATACAGCCCCCAGTGGTGACAATATTTACTTTTTAAAGGAGTCAATTCATAAGAAACTTTAAAATTCCTTAGAAATGTCCACTCACCTTTCCCGCCGCAGGGATTTCTGCGGTAAAACCAACAGACCCAATCTTCACCCCCCACGGTGGGCTCTGTTTAAAAAACCTTCAGGAACTGGGGCATCTGCACTCTGATCTGCACTCCTGGACCCGTAATAGCACCCCGCCAGAAAAAACTTATGGCTGAAAAAAACAAAAGCACTGGATCCTGGGGTCCAGCTGTCTAGAAAGAGAAGTGTTACAGGCTAAACCTCGTTTCTACCGCCACGAGGCTCGGATACCATTCAATTCACCTTAAAAGACACTTTAAATGTATCAGGCTGCATAGCTAGCATCAGTAAGGATTGCTCCAGTGGAGCTCAGCACAGCACATCTTTACTCGTGACCAACACCTTAGACACTGGTGAAAAAATGGAGGTACTCCCGGTAGTGGGAGGGGTTATATAGGGAGTGGACTTCCTGTCTGAGGCCTCTTTCACACTGGGGCGGCATCTATGGTAAAACAGCAATTTACCGTCATTTTAGTGGCGGTATTCGGCCACTAGTTTTAACGCCCGCTAGCGACAGAAAAAGGGTTAAAACTGCCCACAAAGCGCCGCTTCAGCAACACTATGCCGGCAGCCGCGCTGCCCCATTGATTTCAATGGGCAGGAGCACCTTCACCGCTCCAAAGATGCTGCTAGCAGGACTTTTTTAAGCATCCTGCCAGCGCACCGCTTCAGTGTGAAAGCCCTCAAGGCTTTCACATTGGAGAGACTGCAGCGGCTGTTTCAGGGAGCTTTGCAGGCACAATTTTTAGGGCTGTAGCGCCTGCAAAGCGCCCCAGTGTGAAAGGGGTCTTAGGGTGTGCCAGTGTCCATCACCTGAAGGTGGCCTATAACCCACATAGTAATTACTATGGCTCTGTGTCCGTGATGTACGATTAAGAAAAATAAATACATATAATAAAATATAAATAAATAAATTAAAAATTAAATAAATAAAACCCCATTTGTCACCACGCAATCTCAGCCCAGCAACCTGACACCTGTTGAAACCCTTGCAACCACGCAAAATCATCTCAGCAGCTTGACACCCTTGTTGAGACCATTGCAAACGCAAGACCGTCTCAGCAGCCTCACACTTATCGAGACCCTTGCAACCACGCAATACCCATAGCTCCCAACTGTCCCTGATTTCGAGGGACTGTCCCTGATTTGGAACAAAGTCCCTCTGTCCCTCTTTCCTCATCATTTGTCCCTCATTTTGGTCTGATCTATATAGTTCTATATAAAATGCACTATTTATCTTTCAAAAAGTGTTCCCCAGTGCTAAACCTTTCACCCAATTTCTAAATTCCTGCATTTTGTGAATTTCAAAAGCCAATATAAAGGAATGGTAGTGGTAAAAAAAAAAAAGCACTTGTGGGTTTAACTAATCTTTTATTAAAAATAATTCTCCTTTAAGGGGGCGTGGCAGGGGGTGTGTCCTATGCCTACATAGATGTCCCTCATTCCCATCTCAAAAAGTTGGGTGGTATGAATACTGTCTCGAGCAACCACTCATCAAGACCTTTGTGACCACGCAGTCTTGCCCCAGCAACCTGACAAGCATTAAGACCCTTGCAACCAGACAAGACATTGAAAAAATAAAATTTCCTCTAGGTGGGATATTTGGAAAGGGATAAATAGTGCAATGAGGTATGAGAGTAGTGTAAAAAGTATATAAATTTTTATTAAGTAACATAGGTTTATAAAATGAGCACATATATACACTATACATATCACAAAATATCATGAATGAATACTGGACAGGACTAATCATATAATAACATTACAAAAAAAAAAAAAAAAGGACAGCTAGAAAATCGCAAAGATCTGTTATGTTGGAGGTGAGCACAACAGAAAAGACCCAACGCGTTTCGAAAATGCTATTTCTTCATCAGGGGTGTATGCGAGTGTATCGCAGAACCTATAACCGTCTGCAATTTAAACAAAATACACACATATTAGATACATAATATTAATTAAACACAAACTAATTGGTATGTGTGTGATCACATCGTACTTTGTGTTTTAGTGTGTTTAGACACTGACCGTATGAACTGTGAAGTACTAGAGTGGATTTTCTGTCCAGATTTTGACGTTTAAAAGCAGTTTAAATGTTGCAGCTGTCAGCCTGTGGGGCCCAAAGCCCGACGGGGTGAGTAAATGCACCAGCGCAAATAGATGGGTCCAATGGTGGCACGAGGGGAAACATGGGCAGAGTCCCACACAAAGGACAAACCAGCCTGGCCCTCCGAAATGTATCCCTTACTGAAAAAAAAAAAAAAAGGGAGAGGGACAGAAAAAGGACAGGTATTAAATGGATTTCTAGAGTTGTAAACTCCCCCCACACACTCACATGAGACCACCCACTGTAAAAAGTTTGCATATACATGAAGGAAGGTGCGCGTACATCCCAATAGGTGCATGCACACAAACATGCATACGTGCATGTCTAACAGATGCACATGTGTGCATCTACACAGTTGAGAAAACAGCTTAGTGGAGTGGTCTACCCACCATAGATACATCCCCTCTGTAATACATATCAGGGGAAGATGAGCATGCGTGCATCCATGCGCATACAGGCACGCACACATGCATGCACACATGCATATGTGCATGCATGTGCATCCGAACAGCTTGAATAATTTGTTTAATGCCAATATAAATGTAAATGTAAAGGAATATAACTTGCCTAGGGGTGGTCGGAGTGGAGAAGGAGGAAAAGATACCAGAGCCAAGGCAAATGAGGATCTATACCTCCACAGATCCTTGAATCAGGAGACCAAAGGTGGCGCCCAAGAGGTTAATCTGTAACAGAAGGTAGGACATCAAAGGGCAGCAATCAATAGGGCTAGTCCTGGGGGCGCATCAGGCATCATAACTGAGCGCTATCAAAGTAAGAACATGGAGACTGTAAAGAGTATCCAGGGTGCAGGAGCAAGGAGGTATTACCTGATACTTGTACGGGCTCTATGGCGATGGATCCTCACCAGTGTCCACCCTCACAGCAAGCAGACAGCAGCTGGAGGGTGGAGGGATTTGAAATAGCCTGAGTGATTGGAAATAGACCAATCACTACATGCCTATGTTCGGAGGGGCGGGGCTAGCCGGGAACTTCCCCCGGGAAAAAAAAAGGGGAGAGAGACAGAGAAAGGACAGGTATTAAATGGATTGCTAGAGTTGTAAATTCCCCCCCCACACACTCACATGAGACCACCCGCTGTAAAAAGTTTGCATATACATGAAGGAAGGTGCGTGTACATCCAAATAGGTGCATGCACACAAACATGCATACGTGCATGTCTAACAGATGCACATGTGTGCATCTGCACAGTTGAAAAAACAGCTTAGTGGAGTGGTCTACCCACCATAGAAACATCCCCTCTGTAATACATATCAGGGGAGGATGAGCGTGCGTGCATCCATGCGCATACAGGCACGCACACATGCATGCACACATGCATGCATGCGCATCCAAACAGTTTGAATAATACGTTTAATGCCAATGTAAATGTAGAGGAATATAGCTTGCCTAGGGGCGGTCGGAGTGGAGAGGGAGGAAAGGATACCAGAGCCAAGGCAAATGAGGATGCATACCTCCACAGATCCCTGAATCAGGAGACCAAAGGTAGCGCCCAAGAGGTTGATCTTTAACTGTGAACAGAAAGTAGGACATCAAAGGGCAGCAATCAATAGGGCTAGTCCTGGGGGCGCATCAGGCATCATAACTGAGCGCTATCAAAGTAAGGACATGGAGACTGTAAAAAGTATCCAGGGTGCAGGAGCAAGGAGGTATTACCTGATACTTGTACGGGCTCTATGACAATGGATCCTCACCAGTGTCCACCCTCACAGCGAGCAGACATCAGCTGGAGGGTGGAGGTATTTGAAATAGCTACGGATAGAAGATATCCATTCCTCATTTAGTGCCTTTCTTTCACTTCTTTGTATGTATATTGAATTATAAAAAATTGTACCTTCATACTTCACTATTTAGACCACTTAATGCAATATGACTAAATATGCAGGTGCAAATTGGGACACTGCCATGTCAGGTCACTATAGAGACTTTGCCTCAAAGGAACAGAAGGAGACCGAATTACTATCTATTTTCTCCAACCTAAGAAGATTATTGGAGAAAAAGTCTGCCAATCATTGGCATATAAGGTCATTCGAAAATTATATCAAACATAAGATCAGCCCATTGGGACTGCGAGTCCAAATATTCCCCACTTTGGAGAATGTGGGACCCGCCTTTAAAAGGGAATGGGAGAAAAACCAGATATCTTGTTCAAACGGAATGATGTCTCTCCTGATGGAAGAATATCAGAGAATTAACAGAGACTTGGATAAAGATATTGAAATTATTTACACCCAACTAACAGCATTCAAACAACATGAACTCTATATGCAATATGACAATGAACTTAATCAACACCTGGAGCATTTTAACAGAGGCATTCTTATAAAGAAAGAGAACAAATTTCAAAGAGATCTGAGGGCCTTCCATGAACAGAAAGCGTATACCTGGAAAAACTCACGAATGAAGGCCAGATCAAACTTTAGGTCAAATACACGGAATGGAGATCCCAGTTTCTCGGATGCCTCTTCCGTTTCATCAGCCTCAACCAAGAGCTTTCGAGGTCCAAGAAAATCAAAGAAAGTGAAAAGAGACTCGAGTGGGACAAACTCGAATGAAAAACGAAATGCCAAAAAACATATTACGGAGGCCACTGGGCCTTTTATGCCCTCTACCTCCAATCGGACAACCTCGGGGAATTCGGCAGTCAGCAGTGGGATTCCTTCACTCTTTAATATCGATACAGACATAGCGACCCCTGTGACGCAATCCAGCAACAGTAAATCAACCTATAACTGCCTAGTCAAACAGACCGATAAAACAGAAGCACAATGAATTCAGGCTAGGGCAGAAAATCATCACAAGCCATCCTCAGACCCTACCCAGAATGACTTGAATGTAATCAATTTATCTTCCTATACCCTTGACCCTATTCAAATTCAGGTTCTCGCACGTGGACTGAGTTTCTGCCCGAACCAAAACCTAGATAAATTTGAGGTCCTTAAAAACCTACAGCTGTTTGCCAGGAAACTTATCTTAAAACAACTGTACTCAAAAGAAAAACCCACAAAACTGGAATTCGAACCCAAGGAATTGAAAGCCCTGGATGATCTCATAGACCTTCTCGAAGAAAACGACCCCCCAGATCTGATTGATAAAATTAACCTTGAACAACTTCTTGGATGACACGACCAAACTGAACCTATTGCAACCCCGAGGCCCTTATTGAAAAAGAAGTCTAATAAATTTCCACCACTAAGCACCAATGCAAATGTTTTAGCTTTCATCAAATTGACGTATAGTGCAATATGTAAGATCAAGACCTCATACTCCGATCAGGATAACTTATCCAAAATAGAAAGAGATGCACTAAAATCACTATCTAGCAATACATCCATTACCATTAAACCATCCGATAAAGGTGGAAATAAAGTGATCATGGACAATGCCTTTTATGTTGACATGTGCAACAAAATCCTTAACAACAAAACGTGGTACCAGAAGATATCAGAGTAAAATCACAAAGTTTAACCAAAAATTCTACGACCTAGTAGATAAGGCCATGGCTTCGAATATACTTCGAAAATCGATGGGAATATATAAGAACGAAGAACCCACGCATACCAACTTTTTATTGCCTACCTAAATTACACAAGAGCCTACAAAAACCGTCCGGTAGACCAATCATATCGGGCAACGGTTCAATTTCTGAAAAATTGAGTGAATACGTAGATGGATATCTCCATCCGTATGTGGCTGAACTTCCTAGCTTCATACAAGACACCCTGAAATTACTTCAAAACATCGATGGCATGTGCATAGCTCCATCATCATCTCTAGTAGCAATCGATGTGGAAGCACTATATAGCAGTATCCCACACGATAAAGGGCTCCTTTGTATTCGACACATCTTGTCATGGGATAATGCAGTCAATCAACCCACTAAGGACTTTGTCCTGGGAGCACTAGAATAAATTCTTCATCATAATCACTTTGTCTTTAATGGCTCCCACTACCTCCAGGTGCAGGGTGTTGCGATGGGGACTTCATGCGCCCCATCGTATGCCAATCTATACCTGGGGGAGTGGGAGCTGGCGTTGAATCAAGACGACAATCTTGCCCCCTTTATGGAGCATATAGTGCTGTGGATGCGCTATATTGACTATGTGTTCCTGATATGGGACACATCCATCGAGCTACTAGACAAATTCCTGGTGGAACTCAACCATAACGAGTTTAACCTTAAGTTTACCATGACCCATGACACCTCGAGTATCACCTTCCTTGATGTGACCATACATAAAGATGTGAACGGCTTTCTAAGTAGTAGTCTCTATAGAAAGCCGACAGCGGGTAACTCAATCCTACATGCAAGTAGTTTTCACCCTCGGGCACTCACAAATTCCATCCCCTACAGCCAATACTTAAGGATCAGAAGGAACTGTTCGGATAGCATTACATTCAAGAAAGAAGCTGATGCACTAAGGATGAGACTTCAAAATCGAGGTTATTCTAAGTCATGCTTGAAAAAAGCATACAACAGGGCATGTAAAAAGACCCGGCAAGACTTACTGTATAATCCATCATCGAAAACTCAAAAAGAGAATCCAATATCAATCATCACAGGATTCTCTAATCAGCATAAAAAAATCAAAGCAATTGTAAACAAATATTGGCATGTCCTAACAATGGACCCGAATGTAGGCCCGTTTGTCCCAAATGTGCCCCCGTTTACCTTCAGAAGGGCAAAATCACTCTGGGACCAATTGGTGGCTAGTGAGTTTAAAGAAGGGGGCCGCAAGGATCCTTGTAAACTTTTTGGCTCCTTTACATGTGGGGGTTGTGGTTACTGTTGTTTTATGAACACCTCGAAAAACTTACTACTGCCTAATGGTGAAAAATACTCACCTAGACATTTTGCAAATTGCAGTACGCCCGGTGTGGTTTTTATCTTCTTTTATGTGAGTGCGCCTGCTTTTATGTTGGCAAAACCGCCCAAGAATTCTGCATCCATGCGGACGTGTAATCCCAGCCTCCCCCTGGGACGACACGTCACAAATGTCCATGATGGTATCTGTCCTAAGGTCTCTTTTGTGATCCTGGATCGTGTCCATCCTGGGATGCGAGGTGGTGATTGGAACAAAACCCTGCTCCAACGAGAGCAGAGGTGGATTTTCCATCTAAACGCCACCTCACCACCAGGTTTAAATGGGTCAATTTCCTATAGGCCATTTCTCGAGGATTTCTCCTCTGGAGGGTCAGAATGGGAACCACCAGAACCAACCTGATATCTCAGAACCCTCTGATCTATAAATACTGTATGGACCAAGCTCCTCTGGTCTCTAGTCATATTATTATCATTGAACATCTCAATATCTTTTCCATCATTACGTCTTTCTCTCTTCCTTTTAAATCTAAACTTATATATGCCGACTGATAAATGTTAACTATGTGCATATTAGACAATTTTAGGTCATTATATAAAAAATTGTCACTTATTGTGTTCTCTATGGACTATATCCTCAGTAATCTCATATGCTTGTTTGGGTTCTGTAAAAATAACCTTACTATTGGTAATCTCTTGATTATGAGATATATTTTACTTCAACTCAATGTACTGTTAACAATGCAAATTATGTCCATTATGATACCAATTCTATTCTAACCTAATGTATCGTTTAGAATAGATATACATACTGTTCCTTCGGGCGTAGATATGCACTAAAAAGTAATGTTAACTGCATGATTATGATGTATATTATTATTATTATTGTTGTTGTCATTATTTCAGTTCTCAGTGTATTATGGTACATGGTAAACATGGATACATGGTTAAGATTTACTAGAAATGCTGTTCCCCCTCTCAACAGTGATGTCCCTCAGATCAGTGCACCATTTGATCAGTTTGTGTGTGTCCCCATGCTTGGCGGGATGTTCATGCAGCTGCGCATTGAGTCCTTGGTGGTTGGGGTCCCACACTCGGCGCACGGGGGCCACCCAATGCCATTTGGCATGGGTGGCCTCCCTTTGCCGACAGGATACTGCCGTCCCCTCCGGGGACTGTACGTTCCGTGTCTAGTGCTCCGCGGGAGGACGACGTGCGGCGATGCAGCTTGACTCACTAGGCTTTCCCTGTCACACAAGGCACTCCAGGGCTTGACGTCACTGCAGCCTCTGGTAGCAGTGCGTCATCTACCACATGCCCCTGGTGCTTTCTGGAGGCACCGTCTGCACGCCGCCGTCCCGGGGGGACGTTCCAATCACTCAGACTATTTCAAATCCCTCCACCCTCCAGCTGATGTCTGCTCGCTGTGAGGGTGGACACTGGTGAGGATCCATCGCCATAGAGCCCGTACAAGTATCAGGTAATACCTCCTTGCTCCTGCACCCTGGATACTTTTTACAGTCTCCATGTCCTTACTTTGATAGCGCTCAGTTATGATGCCTGATGCGCCCCCAGGACTAGCCCTATTGATTGCTGCCCTTTGATGTCCTACCTTCTGTTCACTGTTACAGATCAACCTCTTGGGCGCTACCTTTGGTCTCCTGATTCAGGGATCTGTGGAGGTATGCATCCTCATTTGCCTTGGCTCTGGTATCCTTTCCTCCCTCTCCACTCCGACCGCCCCTAGGCAAGCTATATTCCCTTGCAATCACGCAATATCGTATCAGCAAACCAGACTGAGACCCTTGCGACCACGCAATATCATCTCAGCAAACCAGACTTAGACCCCTGCAACCACGCAATATTGTCCCAGCAACCTGACACTCACTGACACCCTTGAGACCACACAATATCATCTCCAGTAGTATAAAACACTTTGCGGCATGCGCCTACTTGCAAACCCGCATACAAACTAACTTGCAAACACACCTCAGTGGAAAACAATTATGCCGCATACACACGAGCGGACTTTACGGCAGACTTTGCTCGGCAGACTTTTCGCCAGACTTTGACGGCTCCTTGTGGCGGACTTAAAAAGGGACAGACTTTGACACACACGATCACTGCAAAAGTCCGCTGGTTTGAACGCGGTGACGTACAGCACGTACGATGGAACTATAAAAAGGAAGTTGAAGCCCCACTACGGGACCCTTTGGGCTCCTTCTGCTAATCTCGTGTTTATCTCGTGTTAGTAGAAGTTTTGTTAGAGACGATTCGCGCTTTTCACACTTCATCTTATTTCGATCATTTTCTGTGGTTCAGTTTGTGCTTGTGAGGTTTGTATCTGCTTTTCAGTGCGTGTTGGTCAGTTCGTAACCTGCCTTGCAGGCCGTTCTGGTCCGCTCGTTCCTGATTTTCAGGTCGTTCTTCATAGGCCTTGCTGTTCTTCAGTGCATTTGTTATAAGTTTGTTTGTTTGACCAGCCGACCGTTTTGAAGCCATGTCGCATGGATGTACTCGTTCTCGAGTTCGTGCTGCGTGGAGACTTGGTGTTGGGGTTAATACTTTGACCCGAGTCCAGTCCATGAACAGGGCGAGGAGGAGTTCATGGATGAAGAATTGGTTGCGCCAGTGTGACCAATTCTCACATATGCTTTTGATCCATGAGCTCCGTGAGAATAATCCTGAGGATTTCAGGAATTATCTCCGGATGACGGACCCCGTTTTTGAGCGTCTGCTGGCTATGCTGACCCCCTATATCAGCAGGCAGGATACCTGCATGAGGCAAGCCATCAGTGCAGAGCAGAGCAGAGGCTAGTTGCCACGTTATGTTACTTGGCGACTGGGAGAAGTCTTCAGGACTTGAAGTTCTCGACAGGCATCTCCTCCCAGGCTCTGGGGATCATAATCCCAGAGACCTGTTCTGCCATCATTCAGGTCCTGCAGAAGGACTATATGAAGGTAAGTTTTATCCTTTAACATTACATGATATGTATTAAATGTTTGCTAATGTATAGTCTAAATGCACTCCTTACCTAATTACCATGCTTTGAATATGCTGTGAATGTCCTGTTTAGCTTCATGCATGCCTGTTTTTGGACATTAATCATTTATTGCCCTACATGCATATTTACATTCAATAACCTCCCCACCATGCAATCCTGGGTCCATTTATATCTCTAGCCTATAGTCCCTTGAACAATGTATATTGTCAGCTCCATTGTACTGTTTGACCCTCCCCCACCCCTCAAATGTTTTAAAATGTCAGGTGTGTTTTTCACCCTAATTAGAACCCCCTCCCCCACCCCTCAAATGTTTAAAAATGTCAGGTGTGTTTCTTAACCTAATTAGAACCCCTCCCCCACCCCTCAAATGTTTAAAAACGTCAGGTGTGTTTTTCACCCTAATTAGAACCCCTCCCCCACCCCTCAAATGTTTTAAAATGTCAGGTGTGTTTCTTAACCTAATTAGAACCCCTCCCCCCACATTAAAATTGATCAATGGGCCATCAGAGGGGGTGATTAATCTTATAAGTGGGTCTTATGTTTTTTTTTTATTTAAATAACAAACACACATATTAATAATGTTTGACTGCTGTTGTTCACTAATGTTTTTGTGTAATCTGATATCCAAGTTATGTTTTAAATTCCTTATATTAATTTTTTTTTTGTTTTTTCACTCCACAGTTTCCTTCCAGTAAACAGGAATGGCAGACTGTGGCCTCCCAGTTCGCTGACCGTTGGGACTTTCTCAACCGTGTCGGGGCGATTGAGGGGAAGCATGTCCGCATTGTGCCACCACTGCATTTGGGGTCTTATTTCTATAACTACAAGGGGTTCCATAGTGTAGTTTTGATGGCGGTGGTCTCGGCACATTTGGACTTTCTGTTTGTGGATGTGGGGATGAACGGCTGGATGTCTGACGGAGCTGTGCCAGCATCTCCAGACTGGTGGCCTGGGATTGCCACCTGATGACCAGAATGTGGATGGACTCCCCTCAGTTTTTATCGCTGATGAAGCGTTTGCTCTCGGTGATCACTTGATGAGGCCGTTCCCCCAAAGAACACTCACCCCTGAGAGGAGGGTATTTAATTACCGGCTGGCCAGAGCAAGAAGAGTTGTGGAGAATGCCTTTGGGATTCTGGCCAGCCTGTTCCGTTTGTTCCTTTCAGCCATAAATCTGGCGGACTATAAAATTAATCATGTCATACTTGCTTGCTGCATACTACATAACTTTTTACGTAGACATTCTGCTACATATCTAACCTCTGTTGGGCCTGGGCCGGACTTGTACAAGATCCAACAATGACAGGCCTGCAAATTGGCCGTATTGGCTTGGCCCCCCGAACTGCACGTCAAGTGCGTGAGCGATGTGAATTATTTTAATGGTCGGGGGCCATTGCTATTCAAGAAGAGCTTTAATTTTACAAAATAAAAAAAAAAAATTTTGGAAAAAATATCTTGTTTTTATTCTTGTTTGCATTTAGTTTGGTCTGTCTCCTAGTGCACTTGTAGTAGTGGCAAGTGCATTTACCTTTAGTTAATAAGGCCCTTTGTCACTGTAACCACACACAAATTTACAGACATATGATTGAGAAATAATCAGCCACACACATTGTAGTAGTAAAAACATTTTACTGTGTGCACATTGAAAGGTGCATTTTTGGAAACATTTTTTTGTTTTTTTTTATTTTTGGTTATTTTTTTTTTTTTAACAAAAATCATTTATTTTTTAGAAAACTTTTTTTTTTTTTTTTTTTTCCAAAGAGAAAACTTTATTAAAAGGCATATTTAAACAAAAATACACCTTGTTTAAAATCTTAAAATTCACAACAGTGTTTTGAAAAACATACAAAAAAATCAAAGAACTTACAAAGTTCAACATTTGAAGAACGGTGCTGGTGATGTCACCCTTGTAAATAGAAAATTTTGAATATGCTCAAAATTGAGCATTATAAAAGGGTCAAGTCAACATGTGCTATCTCCCATCATGGGTGAGCAATGTACGTGTTTTGTGTGTGCCAACCCTTTGTTCCTCTCACCACTCAATAATTTTGAGGATGAAGGGGTTGCAAACACAAAACAAGTACATTGATATCCCATGATGGAAGATAGCACATGATGACACACCGTGTGTATCATAAAAATTTCTTGGTAATGAACAAACTTGTAACCAAAATTTCAAGAAGAAAGAAACTTCACAAGGAAATGAAGAACATGATTGATGTTTTTAGGCAAAACGTTATTATATTCTGCCCAAAACATCAATCATGTTCTTCATTTCCTGTTGCATGGAGTCCAGGCGAAGTTGCATGCTGTGAATTTGTTCACGCATTTTATCAATTTGGCCATTCCACAGCATTATCTGGCC